>NW_010204813.1:6432-15179 GCF_000695765.1 Mesitornis unicolor | reverse complement strand
GGATGAGGATGGGGATGAGGATGGGGATGGAGAAGATGAGAATGGGGATGAGGATGGGGATGGAGATGAGGATGGGGATGAGGATGGGGATGAGGATGATGAGGATGGGGATGAGGAAGAGGAGGATGGGGATGAGGATGGGGATGGGGATGATGCAGGAGCAGGGAGGAAGATGCTGCGCGGCTTTACTGGAGGTGTCACTGGGATAACGCAAGGAGGAGGTGCCCGAGGTGGTGACAGAGCTTGGTGACCAGCAAGACATCCTGGCATTAAATAGAGCAGGGACACCCAAACCCCGCTACGGTGTCAGCCTAAAGTAATGAGGATAAATTACTGACTTTTTTTCTAGAGTCTTGCTGGGAAAGGAAAGAAGGCGAAGGATTTCAATACAGGGTACGGTAGAACTGTAGCAATATTTTTCCTTAGAGGGAACACTGACATTTTAGCAGCACAAACAGTACTTGTGTTAATATTTTAGCAAAAATTATAATCAATTTACCTGTCTAAATTGATTGTACGTGAGATAATGTTCGTTGAGTACATTGTATTTTTTTCTAACTATATAACTGTTGCAGAGTTTCCTTGTAACCGTAAAGACCTAAAGCTCTGTCCGAGTGCGGGACGCGTCCTGACGCTGGTGTAACCCTGCTGAATATTACAACATCTGAATGTACCACCGAGGCCTGCCTTGCCTTTCTTTCCTCCCCGCCCCGCTGGGACGCAGGAGGGACCCGCACCCACCCCTGCACCCACCCCGGCCCCGGCCCCGGCCCCAACAGCAGCGATGGTGAAACGGGGACCACGTCGGCGCCACCGCAGCCCTCCCCCCAGGGCTCCATCTTCTGCAGGGCAGCGGCTTTTGATGGCACCCAAAAAGGCAGCGGCACCTTGGACTTGCAGGTGAGGGGGTGAGGACCTGGCTGATGTGCTGAGGAGGAAGGGGCTGCAGAGGTTTCGTGGCTGTGGGAAGGCACAACAGGTTGCTCCTTGGTTAAACCCGAGCTGGGAGCAATGCATGCAGCCGCAGCAACGGGCACTGCAGGGAGGTCAACCCTGTTCCCTCTGCCACCAAAAATGCCATCGGGGCAGGACAGGACGGGTTTTGCCCCCCAGGGTGGCTCTGGGAAGGACAGGCAGCCCCAACTCCATCAGTGAGGTTTTTGCAGGCAGTACCAGCGCGTTGATGGCCACAGCTGCCCCAGTGAGGCTGCAGCAGCTGGGATGAACCATAATTAACGTGGCACCATGCTCCCACAGCCACACGTGGCTTGGGACGAGCCTTTGCCCACCTCAAACACCGTTTTCTGGTTCGTTGGTGAGGCCGTTGCCAAACTCTGGGCCCTGCAGAGTCAAACCGTGCTCCGAGGCAGGGCCATACGATGGCTCCCGGTGCCACCAGGGCCTGCCCATGGTGGGAACTCCTCCTTCCCGGTCTTTGGACACCCCCGTGTCCCCGGTGTCGGCAGCACTGTGTTAACCACCAGCGCGGCTGTGACTCGTCAGGCAGACGGGGCTGTGCGTACAGGGACAGACTGCAGCTAAATACAATTCGTGGTAACTGCACTGCATCATTTGGGGTTCAAGCATCCCTAACATCGCCCTGTGCTGCTTTGTCCCCCTTTCGTCCCTCCCTGTGCGCTTGCTGTGGTTCAGCCGTGCCTCAGTTTCCCTCGGACCCCTCCAGACCCCGTCCTCAAGGCATCCCCAGGGCTGCGTGGCTGCCCTGCGCCGGCCTCACAAGCTGGTTCATAAATCCAGTAAAAATACAATAATAAACCAAGAGCAGCTTGCAGAGGGCTCTGAACTGCACACCGTGAGCACCGAACGTGGGTGGAAAGAGCAGAACTCGAACAATCCCAGAGTCTTTTCCTGGAGCTGTGTTCTGCCAAATGCCCTCGCTCCAGGAGGCCGTGGTGCACTGCCCTGCGCCGGCCTCACAAGCTGGTTCATAAATCCAGTAAAAATACAATAATAAACCAAGAGCAGCTTGCAGAGGGCTCTGAACTGCACACCGTGAGCACCGAACGTGGGTGGAAAGAGCAGAACTCGAACAATCCCAGAGTCTTTTCCTGGAGCTGTGTCCTGCCAAATGCCCTCGCTCCAGGAGGCCGTGGTGCAGCTCGGATGCCTCTCCACGCTGGTTGACCACACCGTGGGCTTTGTGTCTTTATTTTAAGCATAATCAGAAAGAGTTGAAATAATTGGAAGTTTTAAGCTCTTCCTAGCGAGGTGGCAGCTTTGCTGAACCCAGCACTTGATAAAAAGATCCCCCCATCCTGTGCTCCTCCGTCTCCTTTTTTTTCCCCGTTCCCATCAGCTCATCCCGCAGCCACGGCTCTGCCATCACCCACTTCTTCTTTTGGGGGTCACCCGCACCCCTCCTTCCCCAAACCACCCCCCCCAAAAGGCCTTGGTTCTTCCTCAGGTCGCTTCACCCCGACCGCACCGTGGTTGTCATCTGCTCATTAATAAATGACATCGTTAATTCTCAGTCAACCAGGATTTCTCTCCATAAAAGCCGCTGTAGCGGGCTCCCCATCCACTTCATTTGGCCCAGGTAAAGATGAGGCCGGTTCCACTCCGGTTCATCCCTCGCCCTGGTTTGAACCCCAGCTCAGCTGCCCGCACTTGGCCACGATTCGCGTTTAAACCTCGGAGCAGAGTTTTGATATTGAAGCGATACCAAACGCGGTCTGGGCAGTTCAGTTGTCCCTGCAGGTACCTGTGTCTGGAGACCGCTTCCCAGAGCTGCGGTTGTCGCTCGTCTCCTGTGCGTTGTGGTAGCAAGTGGGCTGTGTATGGAAATCAGTTGAAAATGTTTACAACTTTTGTACATATTATACATATAAAGCTATCTTTTGAGAGAACCAGCTGTGACTCTGTATTTTCGGTGTCCGTGTAACAACTGCAACTTTCTTTTCAATAAAGACTTAAAAAAAACCAACGAATAGAAGCGGCCTGAAAAAGAAAACATTTGGTAACGGTTTATTGAGTGGGGGTGAGGAGATCTGGGGGGGGGACCCCGGCTCTGCCAGCACCCAAGAAATTAACTGAGAATCGAGGGAAAACGCAGGGTGTTCCTGCAGAAAACGCGTGTGGTGTTTGCTATCAGCTCGACAAACCAAGGGCACAGCCGGCGCCTTTGGAAGTGATGGGGGCAGCACAGGGGGACGTCGCTGCTCCCCGTGTACTCATGCATTTTATACACAGCCATGCAGCCCAGTTACCCTCCCCGGCCCCGTTCCTGGCCCCTGTGCCGAATACTCCAGGGCAAGGGTTCGAGAGAGGCTTCATCATCTGGGAGAGAAACCAAAAGCAGTTTGCAGCCTGACAGCGAGCGAAACTAAAAGGCGTAAGGCGAGGAAGTTTCTGTAGCCAGAATGAGCTCTTCAGGAATACCCCGAGCTCAATTTCGTAGAAACGATGCTTAAACCAAAGCAGCGTCCCTAAGAGTTCCTTAAATTAACGTCAACTTTTACTCCTGGGTGTTCAAAGTGTCTAAACCTGGGCTGCTGGGATGGCAGAGCATCAGACACCAGAAGCGCAGGGAGGGCTCTCGTCCCTGGGTCGCGTTAGGAGTTACCTCAAACGCCGAGCAGGTTCCCCTCCCTGCTCTCAGAGGGGCGAGGTTCAGGGAGCAGCAGCAGCAAAGCCGAGGGGGTGCAGGGCGCAAAGGCTCCGCACGGGAACGGGCGATGCCGGCGGGCACGGAGCGAAGGGCACCGCAAGGCAGCGCGGGTAACGCGCTCAGCAGCTCACGGCCCCGCAGCCGCCCCCGCTCGCGGCCCCGCAACGAGAAACGCGGCGGTCGTCGAATAAAAGGACCCTGGAGCGCGCTTTACGGAAAGGAAAGCCTCAAGGCTGTAATTGTTGTACATGCAGTGCTACAAAACCAGGTGCTGCGGAGAACGCGTTACAGAAAAGGTCAGAGGTGACTCCATTGGATGACACAGGCCCGTCCCGTTCAAGTACTGAATTAAATCTGGTTTCGGACAGGAGCAACCCGCAGCTGTAGCCTCTTTAGTGCCCCTTTGTGCCCCTGACTGCTCACAGAAACAGCACAAATGAAAAAAAAAAATCAGATTATTATACGGGAAGCCACTTTTGCTCCCCATCATTTCAGTGACTCAATCTTTCCCCCAAACCCCCGCTAAAAGAGAAAGAAAATCCCCAAACCAGTCGCTTATTCCCCTATCGTGTTCCCCGGCCGCAGATCAGGAAGTGTTTTCGCAGCCGTCGCGTGCTCCAGCACAAGGTGCCCCCTGCCTGCCCCCAATCTCAGCCTAATTCTACCCCGGCGCTGGGGAAGCTCAGCCTTTGGGCGTTGAGGAGCCACGGCGCAATCAGCCACCCCCTGCGCAGCATTTCCACACGAACACGGTATCATTAGGGAGCGCTGAGAGGGCTCCCCACGTTACCAGACTCCTCCACCGGCTCTCGGCCGCTCCTCGCTGCCAAACCTCGCTCCACAAAGTGCACCTCGACGGCCAGAGAGGGTTTTATTGGCGTGGGGACAGCTAGCTGATGATCCTGCTGATGGCCTGCAGGGAGGGGAACTCCTCGTCCTCGATATGCAAAGCTTTGTGGGTGACCACGTCCTGCTGGGTCAGCACCTGCTTACACGTGGGGCAGATGCAGCAGTCGAGGTCGGAGCTGGAGTCCGTCTGCCAAGCGTTCTTTTTGTTCTTTTTGGGTTTGTTGGAGCTTTGCTTCTCTCGGATTCGGAAGTCGTTGTGAGCGGAGAGGAGTTCTTGTTGTTTAACCGTGTCCGGCAACAACACCAGCAGCTCGTTGAAGATCTTCTTGAAGTTCTCTCCAAGCAGCTCTCGGCAGCTTTTGTAATACTGTGCTGCGGAAATCAGACCCTGCCGGGCACAGAGATTGGGAATAATTAGGGAAAAATGCACGTGTACGTAAAAAACCCCAGTGGGATTCACCTGCTCCCGGACAGGAAGGTTTTGGGAATCCCACGGTGGTTGTCGCCCACTCACCTGTCTGAATTGCCCAGAATGAGTTTTAAATTTATTGAACTTGGACTCATCGCTTTGAAGAAACTCTTTAATAGATTGTATCAGCTCGATGTTCCTCTTCTGGAAGTTTTCAGGTATCAAGTAGGATCCGTGAGAGGATTTTGGCCTGCATTTGAAAAAGACCAGAAGTGACTTTGACGTCGCTTCGTGTCGCACGAAGATGCTGCGGGATCCACGCTCTGTGGCCGCTCTCTGCCGTGGGACTCCCTTGCTCCACCCAAATCCACGTGCAGTCACGGTCAGCAGTGCGCTGCTGTCTTGGTGGGGCAGTTAAATGTGTCCTGTGGCACTACTGCCTCAGATCCCAGCTTTACCTACACAAGAGTATCTAAAACACAAGTTTCCCATGGTCTTGACTCACCGTTCCGCAAGCTGGGTTCACTAAAAAGATGTGAGCAACAAAGATCACGCCATGAGTAACACCAACGAGATGAATACACACGTCTGTAGTAAACTTAAACAGGTTTCCCCTCCCCTTTTCCCATAAACTCATCTCTCTGGCCCAGAAAGGCTCCAGCCAGAGCCCAGCCACTGCGAAGATGGCAGCAGTGAAGGCTTTGAGAGTCAGTGAGAAAAACTGGCTTTGGCACCTCACTGCTGGGACTGAATCGATGGAAAGGGTAAGAAATACACTGAAGCTGCAGATTTCCAAGTACATCTAGAGAAGACCCAAGTCTGAGCTGCCACACTGCACAGGTTTTCACTCCCTCAGACTTGAACCCACACCACACTCGGGTTTCCTGTCACACAGCTCTCCTGCATCCAGCCCGCAGCACCCCAAGGGGGACCACGAAGCGGCTGCGGCACCAGAGCGATCCCCTCAGGGTACTGCGTGCGGTGTCTGAAGCCCAATAACGCAACTGAGATGTAAAACACGACTCCAAGGACTTGCACTCACTCTTTCAAAGAGGTGGTGACGGGTTCGGAGACGTTGGTGGCTGGGATAACAGCGAAGCCTGGCGGGGGTTTGCCGAGGGGCACCGCCAGCCCCGGCGGCGGGGGAGGACCCTTCAGCAGCACCACGGTGTTAAAGCCTGCACGAGAGCAGAGACCGGGCAGGGGTTAGAGCACGTCTGGGGCACCACGTACCTGTGTGTGCAGTGAGCACCCGTGGTCTGATGAACCAAGTAGGATTCAGCAGTGCAGACGTTGCCGTACTGGAAATAAACCCTGAAAATTAGATAGAAATCTGTCGCCTTAAGGGTCAGGTCAAGAAGCTCTTCACAGTGGCTGCTGTCACTCTACGAAGAATGCGCTTTAACTGTTAATTTACTTCTCAGTGGAAAATGTTTTCTAAAAGCCCTACTCTAGCTCACAATGGAAAAGCACTTTTACATCATTAACGTGAGCAGAAATCGCTGCACAAGTCCCAGCAGCACAAGGTATCACATTTTCTACTGTGCTCCACCGAGCAGCGTCTGCAGAGCGGCACAGAGCAAACCAACTCCGTGAGCACGTCCTGATCCGGGGGCTCCAGTGAGAGTCCCGTTTGTTGCTGTGCTCCTCCACTTTCACAAAATCACAGCACTGCTAAAAGCAAGGCCATTAAATCTCTGCAAACGCAGACCAAGCGACCAAGCAAGCGCGCAGACGGCACCAGCGGGCACAGGTCACAGCTAACGAGGCTCCCTTTGCCCACAGCACAAACCACACAGGTTTGTGTCAGCCGCGGCTCAGTAAATGCTGCTCATCTGTGAGCAAACTCCTGCAGCTGCGTGCAGCAGAGCTCTCCCAACACTGCCACTGCTCCAGCGATTTACAGAGGCCGTTCCAACCCGCCCATGCCCCCAAACTGCATTTTCAACCTCAAACACAAAAGCCAGGAGCTGTTTGTACATCTCAGCCACAGCCACGTTTCTCTAAGCCACCTCCAAGCGAAGCTGCCCCTGCCCTGCAGCCCTTACCTGGTGGCGGGGGCATTCGAGCCGATCCTGAGCTCCCAAGGGCTGGGAAGTCTTCCTGAGGTAAAGGGCACTTGTTAGTCCCTGCGGGCTTTTTAAGGCCGGGGGGCTCTTTGGGTGTAGTGCAGATCCCTAAGGACTTTTCCGAATGGCCGTTCACCACGGCTGCGGATCTGTCAGGGGCGTGAGGAGCAGAGGACGCGTTCGGTGCCTGCTCCACGTCCGGCAGCGGCTTTTCGGTCGACAGCCTGGGAAACGTCGCCTCCTGCAAGGGGTGCGGGGACGACGGCCTCTGCTTCTCAACCCCCGTCTTCTTTTTCTTGCTCACTTTCATAAAAGTTTGTGAGGTAGAAGCCGCCAGCAAGGACGAGACGTCAAACATCGTCGGCGCGTTTCTGATCTCCTGGGTGGTCAAGCCGCTGCCGCTGTCCTCATCGTCCGACTGAGAGAGTTTATTGCTCTTCTTGCTTCCTTTAGTGCTGTTCAAGGATGGTTTTTTGGCTACCTGGTTTACGCAGGGGTTGCTCATGGCTTTGACCACACTTTTACTGGAACCGCTGTTCCACGCAGACGTGATGTTGGTCACCGTTTTATTGTTAGGCCTCATTTTGGACACCAGAGCTGGGAAATCCTCCTCTTGGAAAGCCGTTTTCTTTGCAGTCGCTGTGTAGGTCAAAGCCATCCCAGCAGAGATGGTGGGGGCTGCAGAGGACGACAAGCTGGGGAAATCTTCTTCTTTAAGCTTAACGGCTGCTGGCTGGGCAGAGCTGTGAGGAAGGAGAAGTGAAGTCAACCCATTACAGAATCTCAGAATATGAGGAGTGGGAAGGGACCTGGAAAGCTCCCCCAGTGCAACCCCTGCCACAGCAGGATCACCAGAGCAGTCACACAGGAACACGGCCAGGGCTTTGGGTGTCTGCACACAAGGAGACTCCACAACCTCTCTGGGCAGCCTGGGCCATGCTCCAGAACCCTCACACTCACAAAGTTTGGCCTCATCTTCAGCTTGAACCTCCTGTGCTCCAGCTTGGGACCATTGCCCCTTGTCCTGGCATTGGCCATCCCAGAGCAGAGCCTGGCTCCTTCCTCCTGACACTGCCCTTTCCCAATGGATCCCCAGGAATGAGGGCACCCCTCAGTCTCCTCTGCTCCAAGCTCAAGAGCCCCAGCTCCCTCAGCCACTCCTCAGCAGGAGATGCTCCACTCCCTCCATCACTTTGTGGCCCTGCTGGACTCTTTCAAGCAGTTCCTGTCCTTCTGGAGCTGAGGGCCCAGCACTGGACACAAGATTGCAGCTGTGGTGTGAGCAGGGCAGAGCAGAGGGGCAGGAGAACCTCTGTGCCCTACAACCACCCCTTCTCATCCAGCCCAGGATGGCGTTGGCCTTCTTGGCTCAAGGGCACATTGCTGGCTCATGGGATCTGCTGCCACCAACACCCCAGGTCCCTTTCTGCTACTGAGACAGCACAACCCCAACAGCAGAACAAGCTCTGTACCTGTCTGCACCCTCCTCAAACCATCACAACCGACCCAACTGAACAGCAGCCAAATGCACTCAGGTTTGGGAGCTGTGCCTGGAATGGGTGTCCTCAAAAAGCCTTGCTGTGTCACCTCATGGGATCTGCTGCCACCAACACCCCAGGTCCCTTTCTGCTACTGAGACAGCACAACCCCAACAGCAGAACAAGCTCTGTACCTGTCTGCACCCTCCTCAAACCATCACAACCGACCCAACTGAACAGCAGCCAAATGCACTCAGGTTTGGGAGCTGTGCCTGGAATGGGTGTCCTCAAAAAGCCTTGCTGTGTCACCAGTA
>NW_010204813.1:0-6417 GCF_000695765.1 Mesitornis unicolor | reverse complement strand
AGCCGCCACATCCTGCAAAGGCACTGCTCCATCCTCAGCAGTTGCAGGACGTGATGAATTTTAAATCTCGCAGCTCCTTCAAGATCAGCCATTGAGTGAAAGTGGCTGGGACAGAGAATACTGAGAATTGCCCTGCAATTGCACCTCCAAACGATCAAGCCATGAACTGAAGCAACAACCGATGCCGTTCACACAGGGAAATGGCACAGACGCAGCTCAAGGCAGAAAGGGCCCAGGGCAGGGAGGATTTGTGGTTTAAATGATCTGTAAAATTATTTTCTCCAGAAATGCAGAACATGAGTAAGTTTCTAAATCTGCTTCCTCAGTGAGCAGCCTCACACAAACTTACCCCTGCAGAGGTCCCGCTGCTGAACAGATTGCTGGAAAGTCATCTTGGCTTAGAGCACCATTGGCAGCTGCTTCTTTTGGAGCATTGACAAAAAGAGCAAAGACATCTTTTTAACTGAAATCCATTCATTTCAGAGTGGAAGCTATCAATGAACGTGACAGCAGCATTAACAAGTCCTCTATTTTCGCTGGCTGCTGATGTCATTTACTGTGACATCCAGAAAGGACAATTTCATTTCCCTCAATTAACTGCATTCACCATTATGTCAGCGTGCACTGGCTGTAGCATAGGGGAAATTCGTGGTACTTAACAGGAGCAAAGCATTGGTTGATAACACTTTGTGAGGGAACCCTCTAGAGGCTGAGATCCCAGTGGTCGCCACTCAACGCCCTGCAGAGGGTCAGGATGCTCAGCAGAGCCTCAGAGCTCCAACCAATGCACATCAACACTTCCTCACTCAGAAAGCTGCTCCTCTGAGCTGTCAGCACACCTCTGCTGCACAGATGCCCAAGCTGCTCAGCAATTAGCTCCTGGGCAGTCATTTTTCATCGAAACAGAACTTACTCCTAATTTAGATTTGCTTTAAAATGCAAATCCAGGGCTGCGGGCTGCAGCAGTTCAGGCACAGACCAGGCTGGGGGTGACCACCATTGCCCGTCAGCCCCAGCTGAGCTGTCCCCTTAACCAAGCAGAGCACTCGGTTCATAATGAAAGCACATAATCTTTAACTGGGAATCCAGTGGTGGGAGCAATAACACAGTGGAAAATTGATTTGGAGCCATAGCAATTATCAAACCACCACTGCATCGTATTTACTTGCCCCAGACTGGAGGTGGTTCAAAACAAAGGTTTGCTTTCACCAGGTAGAAACCTTTACTGGGCATCATTTGTTCTCAAAAAAGGTGCAACTCAGCTCAAGCATCACAATAAATGAGCTCTTGACTGCTAGAGCAGGACACGGCACATTCTTAGGTTATACTGATTTTGATTTGCAAATCCGTGCTGCTGGATTTACATTCTGCATTGCTTTATCTACATCCACCAGCTTCTGAGAACAACGTCTGGAGATTCCCGCTTCTGTGGGCTGATCTCCAGACCCGCACCCCCCTGCAGCTGCAGAAGGCGTTCAGCACTGACCTGCAGCATCATTTGAAGACTTTGGCACGCGTTTGGAGCTGAGCACTTCGGGATCCCTCAAGTCCTCCTTTTTACCTCTGCTGCTGCTGTCCTCTTTGTCCTCGACCCGTTTCTTCTCCTCTTGTCGTTTGGCTGCTACGGACGCCCTGACTGCTGCTGCAACGTCTCTGTCTTCTTCTTCCCTACAGGACAGGGCAGATTTATTGGTCAAACAGAAAGGATTGCCCAGCACCTTTGTCTCACATCAGCTCCCCAGTGTCGGCTCCAGTGACTGTCCCTGAGCTGGTGCTGCCACCTGCTGAGAAGGCTACAACAAACCCAGCCCTCCAACACACCCTGATTTGCACCTTCTACTCAACAACCCAGCCCAAAAGAAACCAGGGTGAACTGGGAGACATGTTTAGAGATGGACCTTTTCCCCCAGTGCAATCACCAGTAATGAACCAGCCGACCATCCAGCCAGAAAAAGAAGATAAACTGATGTGCAGTACCTATAAAGCACCCAGGTTTTGTGTGGATGAAGAGATACGTAAATGCAAAATTTCACTTTGATACTTAACCCTCTTCTTTTTCCCAAGGACTCAGTCTGGCCCCACAGAGATCTGTCAGTTCAATGAAAAGCATGGTCCTTAGAACAGGAGCTCCACGATTACCCAGACCAAAAAGTCCATTAAACCTGCAAACTCTTGTCACTTACTTCAGAAAATCCTGTTTAGAAAAGTTAGCATAGGAACGGCTGCTGAAACTCATTTAGGATTCTGAGTATTTAACCCATGAGGTGAAGATTACATCGTTTGCTTCCTGGGTCAACTCCTGAGAGCTGAAACTCCACACAGAAAAATTCCACTTTGACCAAGCTCGCCAAGCTACTTCAGCTCCCAGGGACTCACTATGGAGGCCTCCAAGTTTTGTACCTGCTTCCTTCCTGCTGGTCCACCAAAACCGTGGTCATTGGCAAGTAAAAACACCACGAAGCAGCAGCAAGAATCCACAAAGTGCTGTGCTACTCACCTCTTGTATCTCCAGCTGCCTCTTCGGTTTTGCTGGCTTCCTCGGCCGCCCAGTCTGCCCGCCCTGCCCTGCCTGTTGTACCTGTCCACTTCTTCGTAGTCCTCTCCACCTATAACACCTAAACAGGAGGGATGGACCATCATTTATCTGGGCACCACACTATGCCTGAAAAAAGCAAAAATATCCTGGTACAAACAAATCTACCTTGATTTCTTTACGATTCATTAGTCTATACACCCTTCAGGACTGCTACATTAAAATGCACTTTGCAGTACGTGGATTCAATGCATTGTAACTTGGGATGTGAGTAATTCTGGTTTTATGCAGAGATCTCTCTACAGGCAGTTCCACACAGAAGAAAAGTTTGTATTTATGTTGAACTCTGCACTCCTAAGTGGAGTCTGGTCTCACGCCTCACGTTCATCACCAATTTGTATTAACTGCAATGTAAGTCATTAATGTAATTACAAACTGGAGAAGGCGGTCAGCAATTTTCCTAAGATTATGTTATCATTACATCCTGGGGTGTATCAGGAGGGGGGTGGTTAGCAGGTCGAGAGAGGTTCTCCTCCCCCTCTACTCTGCCCTGGTGAGACCACATCTGGAATATTGCGTCCAGTTCTGGGCCCTCAGTTCAAGAAGGACAGGAACTGCTGGAGAGAGTCCAGCGTAGGGCTACAAAGATGATGGAGGGAGTGGAGCATCTCCCTTCTGAGGAGCGGCTGAGGGAGCTGGGGCTCTTTAGTTTGCAGAAGAGGAGACTGAGGGGAGACCTCATTCATGGTTATAAATATTTCAAGGGTGAGTGTCACGAGGATGGAGCCAGGCTCTTCTCGGTGACAAACAATGATAGGACAAGGGGTAACGGACACAAACTGGAACACAGGAGGTTCCACTTCAATTGGAGAAGAAACTTCTTCTCAGTGAGGGTGACAGAGCCCTGGCCCAGGCTGCCCAGAGAGGTTGTGGAGTCTCCTTCTCTGCAGACATTCAAAACCCGCCTGGACGCCTTCCTGTGTAACCTCATCTGGGTGTTCCTGCTCCGGCAGGGGGATTGGACTGGATGAGCTTTGGAGGTCCCTTCCAATTCCTAACACTCTGGGATTATGTGATCCACACACAGGGGAAAATTGCAAGAAATTGCAGGAAGAGACCTCTGGATGTCCCTTGATCCATCCCCTCACTCCAAGGCCAAGGCTGAAACCACCTCAGGTTGCCCAGGGTCCTGGGGAGGGTCAAGCTCCGGTTCTCCTCAAACACAACCTCTCAGGGTCCCGTTCCAGGGCTTGCCCATCCTCTTTGTACAGAGGATTTCCTCCTGGCCAGGCAACGTTCACCAGAAGTGCTGGAAAAGCGGGAAGAACGGCTACGATCCTGCCCAACCACACTCACCCTCGTTCCTCCTCTGGTGCCTGGGAGCGTAGTTGAACTGAAGGTCGATCTGCCGGTTCTGCCTGGCCTCCGCCCTGTTCTTGCTGTGGCAGGCCGTTTTGTGGGCTTTATAATCTATTTCCGTGCGAAAAGCGTGGGTAAACTGCTCCGTGCTGCACCGTCCCTCTTCGCAAAGGAAGTGCTTCTCGCGGAAGTGTTCCCGAAGGTATTCGTAGTCGCTGGAAGGAGAAATGAGGACGAGCTGCAACCTTCCCAATGTATTTTACTAACGGTTTATGGCTACTCTTACAAGACAAAGTGAAGACGAGCCTAAGTGTTGGTTCATTCTCCATCCCCAGGCAAGTTCTCCTGCTTGCATACAGTCGAGACAGAGCTTAATGCACGATCCCAGATGTTAAACTAAACCCACTGGATGGTGCTCAGCACATCCAGCTGTGTGTAACTCGTGTTTCACAAAAGAAACTCTACTTTATCTGCTTTGCACGTGAACTCTGGAGCATTAAAGGCGCTAGACAGCTGCAGACATCTGCTGTCATGCTGCAAAATTTAACTTTTAACGCTTAACATTAATGAAAAGTACTTTAAAACACAAACTAGACAGAGACTGACTTGAGGAACAAGAGACTGCAGCCAACCTGCTGACATGCTTGTCCTCTGTCTTCAAGCACTGCTTTCCCCAAAAATCAACCCAGACCCAAGCAATTTTTCCTCAAAATTTATACAGAAAGAGGAGAAAGCCGCTGGCACAAACCTGTAGTATTCCTGAGCACCATCGGAGTCACAGAAATGGCAAAAATAATGATCCCGTCTGAGGTGTTTCAGTAACTCGTCGTTGTCCAAGTAACGCTCGTCGCAGAATTTACACAGGGGATGCCCACGATGGGAGGTGTCATCGGGATCCCCGTGGATTCGATGACGGGCGAGGTCCTTACGAGAATACCACTTCCTCTCATAGGTAAAAATCTGAAAAAGTATTAATGTGTATGTATTACTCCTTGTGAACAGAGAAGAAAACGGAATAAACCGGGTTGCGAGAACCTGTTCGCTTGCAGCAGTGGAAGACTGGCTTCAGAAAGATGCAATTTGACAACCAACACCTAAAATTTTCAGTGAATATGAAACAAAATGCAGGGGATAGATCCAAATTCCACCTAACTTGCATTTCACTCCGTTTGAACACTGGAAACCAACATAATTCACCTGTTCCCCTTTCACAAGTTTTTTTGTGTATTAATGTAATGCAACAACTTTAAATTATAATCTCTGCTGGAGGAAAAAATCCTATATATTTAGGAAAATACAGGAGTTTTTAGCTCAAGTTCACAAAATACTGTAAACCAAAGTGAGCTGCTTGACTTCCCTCAGAGAGAAACCACCCCAAGACCCCTGCATACACAGGATTCAGCTCACTGAACACATTTTGTATTGCAAGCCAATGTTCTGTCCTTACCAACACGTGAGCCGCTTTGGTAGGATGGGTTATGAAGATGCCAACAAGATCAACGCAGATCAACAGAATATCCTTAATTTCTCACCCAGACAAGGGTGTTAACTTGTTTGGCTTCGCTAGGGCTGATGGACTGAAGCTTCTGAGAGTTTAAGAAGCTGTTTTCAATGGGGTAATAGGGAACTTTTATCTTTGAAATAAAAATCTCTGCAGTGTTCTGACATTAAAAGCGGAGAAGTTGGCTTTTTAAAGACACGGCCATCGAAAGAAGTGAGCTCTAGCGACTGCAGGACCACAGGAAAGAGTCAGATGAGTTCACTGAACGCTAAACCTGATCAAAAAATAAGTGTTAGGATGCATTCAGGTCAGCCTGACCACTGCTGGGTCCTGTCCCCTCGTGGCAGCGAACCACGGCTCAGTTGGCACAAACCACCTGTGGCAGCAGCGGATAAATGCGTTTCTCTGAGCTGGTGTTTCACTGGTTTCAGAGAAAACAAACACACACACAAGACCATGTGTAACGAGTTCCAAAAGCAGGCGATCGTGCACTAAATTCCCTCCTACAAGAAGGAAAGCTGACGGCTATCAGACACAAGTTAGCGCTCCCAGAACTCACTGAACAGCAGCTGTGATTTTGTCCAAACCCTAATTCAGGAACACAAACCCCACTCCAGCTCCAGGGAAAGGCAGAATTTGGCCTTCCAGTCTGTGAAAAAGCATCTCCTGACTGACACGCACCAGCCCTGCCCAGGGAAATGCGGGTGGGATTTGAAGCAATAAAGGAGGATGGTGGTGTTGGCAAGATGAGCAGTTTGACTGTTCCATCTTTAGCAGGTTGTACAACACATTTTAAACCAGCCCCAGGTCGTGTGTACATCAAACACAGCAGGCCTCAGCTGCAGATAATGGTGACTTTCATTTTCCAATCAAGTCAACCAGACACAGGAAATCTGCTCTGAACAAATAACCAAGATAATGAAACACGATGTTTCATGAAACCAGGCCTTAACACACATCAAACCTCTGTCCTTCCAGCCTAACAAAGTCTGCACGAAAGTGCAGAGTCCTGCATCTGGGCAGG
>NW_010204812.1:0-499 GCF_000695765.1 Mesitornis unicolor | reverse complement strand
GATGGGATGAAATGGGATGGGATGTTACTGGGATGGACTGGGATGGGAAGGGATGTGACTGGGATGGGACTGGGATGGACTGGGATGGGGATGGATGTGACTGGGGTGGGGATGGGATGGACTGGGATTGGATGTGACTGGGATGGGGATAGGGATGGGACTGGGATGGAGACTGGGATGTGACTGGGATGGCCTGAGATGGGATGTGACTGGGATAAGAGCTTGGATGTGACTGGGATGGGGCTGAATATATAAAAAAATTACAAAATATATGGAATTATATAAATATATACGTATGAAAAGATGTAAATATTAACAGACAGAAACATAGGTGATTATAGGAATATATTGATATAAAATATACTGAGACACAAATATGAAAATATAAAAACATAGATATGTAAATAAATTAATGTATGGATATATAGATATTTAGATATCTAGATATCTAGATGTATAGATATATAAATATAGAGCTATATAGATATATAAATATAGA
>NW_010204811.1:3012-5311 GCF_000695765.1 Mesitornis unicolor | reverse complement strand
CTCTCCAGCAGTTCCCTGTCCTTCTTGAACCTATGGCTTTACTTGCAAGTGTATAGTGGGAGAGGAAACCTCTATATATACTCTTAGAGTATACTACTCTATCTCACTCTTAGTTCCTCTTTTTCTAAAGCCACCTTGTTTTGGTTGGGGCAGTAATGAAACACAGCTTTAGAGTTTAGAAGTTTTAAAGTGGTTCTAGTATACTTGTGGTAGGAAAATGGCTCTAAGCGGTTCCATTGCAAAGCTCTGGCTGACGTACAGATCGTGTAACAGCAAGGAAGATATATGGGGTCATGGTGAACAAAGGAAACCTGCTGTCCTTGGTCTGGAAATGACCAGAGTAGAATGGGAAAAAAAGAAAAAATATAGTAAGTAGGAAAGATAAGTCATGTTGCTCAAATAGTTAACAGATGCACAATTATATCTTGTTGCTGATTAGATAGTCCTCAATTCCCAGTTTCCAGGCACACCTAACCACATTCCTTCTCATGTGCTGGAGTTTCTCATTACCATCTCATCTCCAATTCTTTGGCAATTCTGCTTACAAAAAGTCCCAACTTGTCACCAAGGCATAGAAGTGTCAAACTCTTGGAGTCTCACTCCTGGAGTTTCCCTTTCCAGATGCCTTTGCACCCTCCAACAATAATGCTTACAAAAAAAAGGTGCCCTGCTTTTTTTGTTTTGTTTGGTGAAGGTGGGCAGGGAGTATTGAAAAGTCTTGTAAGGAAGAATGTGTTATAGAAACTGTATTTCAAAAGCTATTAATCTGAACTGAAAATGGTTACTCATGACTGTTAGCAGGTAGGAGAGAGTAGAATACTAAAATCAGAAGTTGTATTGCAGTTCTGTTACAACTGAAAAAAATTTCTGAAGCAGAAATAAGATGTCTTTCAACTTTTACAACTTACATCATTTCTGTTGTTACCCCTTTTGTCAGGCCAAGTAGTAACCAATACTTGGAGCTTGCATGTTTGTTATGTTAGAGAAACAGACTGACCGGCTCAAGTGTGTCTCCTGCACTCTTCTTTTGACATAAGAAGAAGGTAAAGTGTCCTGTTTCCTTGAGCTCTGTGGAAGAAAACCCAGCTGTGAGGTTAAATATCCTGAAGCAGGCCTGTCAAAATTTTTTCCTGTCTGTTTTTGATGCCTGTTTTTTGTCTGTTTTTGATGTTTGTGGAGACTTCTTTAGAACTACCTTCCCTCTGGACTACTGCATCCTTTTCTAACATAGCTGGACAGGCAGTTCCGTAGCCCTGTGTTTTGAGTCAGCGAACCTGTCAAGCTTCTGATCAGGCCTTTTTAGTATTTTCTGTTGCACTGTGAGGTAGCTACTGCTGGTTCTAGCTGTTTTGCTGTATAAGTGGGATGTAATTGCTCTTTCCATTTAGCCTGAAGTAAGGGTACTTAATAAAGCCATTAGTTCTGCCCTGCTTTATGGGATCACTTGATAGTAGACTGAAAAATTTCCAGTAAAACAAGGTCTTGTTGAGAAGAAAAACACTGTGAATTCTCACCGGATCTAAAAAGTTAAGGACACTTCAGCAAAAATGTCACATCTTAAAAAGGTAGATCTTTTTAAACTGCAGTTATTTGCTTACAGTCAGTAATCCAGTAGTCCATAATACCTATCAAATCAAGTTAGAATGATTTTGCTGTAATTTGTTTATGAAACAAAGTAATTTTCTAGCTTTCAAAATGTCATAATTTCATGAAGTATATAATTAGAATGTCACATTTTTTGTCTTCCACCCACCTGGATACTGTTCTGTTAAAAACCCCCACACCTATGCTTTTGACATGGTATGAAAGGCATTTTGTGTAGGTAATACCCAGACTGATTCACAGCATGACATTCTTAAGGTCTCCATTAGTAATAAACATTAAGATGGTTTGGCCAAACCTTTTCACAAGGATTGTTCAAACAGATATTAAGCTTTTGTTTCACATTCAAGAACCTATGACATATGTAAGACTAAGCCATGCCTCCTACAGCAAATTATTGACACTGAGGATATAATTTTATGTGAATGTATTTGGTGGCACTGCTGTGTGTAGGCAACCTCTGCCCCAGGTTCCAGCCATTGAGTCCTGCCATTCTGGCACCTTGGTACTGTTCTGGCACCTTGGTACTGTACTGGCACAGGTGCATGGGTGGCCACAGTGTGAACCAGTCAGACTGGGGAAATGAACAGATTGAAAAACAAGTGTTCATACTGCTGCTGAGATCACAGCCTCGACTGACCGGTTTCCTACCTGTTCACATTCAGTCCTTTCTCTGAGCAGTGAGCAGCACTTTTTT
>NW_010204811.1:857-2981 GCF_000695765.1 Mesitornis unicolor | reverse complement strand
AGCAGGAATCACTTGAGAAAATGTAGTGTTGAGCACCTCATTTGCTTCACTTCCTCATCTCCAGCCCTTATGGAGCTGTTATTGCACGGTAGTTGCTTTTTCCTTTTTATTCCTTCCCCAAGGCTGCCATAATTTTCTTCCCACTCCAACTGGTGGCCTCACTGCTGCTCCTGCTAGCAGAAAGGGTGCTGAGGCAGTATTAATAACCTCCTCTTACCCCATCCAGAGCCACTTGAATATCTTTGTGTCATGCTTTCCAGCATGCCAGCTTCCTGGGGATCAGTGGGTTGCTCTTGTGGAGCCAGGATGATTCCACAAATCTTGTTTACCCACGCTCCACTTATTTCTGGGGATGTGCTCTCAACTTTACAGCATGGTTCTTCTCACCACTTGGGAACCAGTGGCCCTGTGGTTTGAGCTGGGGGCTAGCTGCAGCCCTTCCCAGACACTGTTGAAATATATGGTCTTTTCAGCCCATATTTATTCCAGGCTCTCAGTAGCTGGTTTTAGAGTGTTAGCCTCATGTTCAAAAGTTAAAATTGTTTGCTGTACTGTTGGACCACTTCTTAACTCAAGTTCTCCTAAAATAATTTTAGTCTTTTTGTTAGTAATTTATTACTTGCTAAAGGTTCCTTAACAAGTATAGAGTCAGATTGTATGGTTTCAACTGGTGCAGTTATTAAAAAATTTATCTCTCTGCACTAAAACTAAATCTGGTTACTTTCATTCCAATTCAGAACATCTCTCCCCCCAACCTCAAATAAACCCCAGTGTATTAAGTTATTAGCGTGCACATGTGTGTCTGTAATGTTGCTCCCAGGTGATGTTTACGAGACCCTTCTGAGATTTTCTGCAAATATTAGTCCACACAGGAATGGGATACTATCATTGGCATTGTTGGTTTTGAAATGCCAATATTATACATACATTATACGAAAGAATTAACTGTAATTTACTGGGATTTTCAGTTGGAGGTTGTTTCTTTCTCTGCATGTAAGAGCCTGGGTGTTTACCAAAAGACTATTTCTTTCTTTGACTTACATTTTGCTAAGAGATTCTGGTAGTAACCCTACACTTTTTCTTTTGCTCTACACTAATTTGCAAGATTCTGAGCTTTACCTTTTTTATAGGCCCACCTTCTGCCAGTGGCCTAGCTGGAGAAGAACTTAAGGAAAGTTCTCTATTCTCATTAATTGAACTACAGTTTTTTCTTTCTAACTTCTTATGTAGATATTCTTCTTCTAGAGTGAAGAGTTCTTTTTAATTTAGCTTTAATCACTTTTTAGAGGGTATAATCTGAGCTGAAAAAAAAATTAATACCAGGAAAAGACTATTTCAGGAGGAGGAAGGGAGAAGGCTTTACCAATATAATTGCATTGAATTATAATGTCATACAGAAAAAAAAAATCTTTCTTGTGTACATTTGATCAGTAAAAATTCTGATTTTTATCAGTGTTAGATTTTGACTATATGACTATATGATTTCAATGTCTTATCTTTCAGCAGAGCAGAAATGAGAAAATGATGAACCTGAAAAAGAATTTTGTGCATGAAATATTTTTTCAGTTATACTAGTTGATACCATAAAGGGTATTACCTTTGTCCATAAACTTTGCCTGGCTTCTATGACTATACAATTGTGAGCGCAATTGTCTGATCTCTTAATAAAATCTTCCAGTCTCTCCCTAATGCTGATAATGTCCTAAACATACACTGTCAATTTTCCTGCTATAGGAAAGAAAAACAGTGTCAAAACTTACTGGCTTTTTTCACCTTGTTTATTTAATGTAGCAGAAAGTACTGACTTCCTTCAGTAATATTTCTCATAAGGTTTAACTTTACAAGTTCCTTTACTTTCACCCCCATACTTCTTTAATTACAGTTTACAAAACTGATACTGGATTTTATTATAAGAAGGCTTTTTTTTTGTTAGTATTTGAGTTCTTCAGTAATTTTGTTACCAGAACTGTATGTTCTTATAATCAATAAAATATTGTTAACAATAACATGACCTTATTGCTATCCTGATAAACTGCCATAAACTGTTTTGATTCATCAGCTTCATTCTTTACACAGTTAATTGCTAGATAAACCATCAAAATACTGATGAGGATAGGGCATTCC
>NW_010204811.1:0-826 GCF_000695765.1 Mesitornis unicolor | reverse complement strand
TTCCTGCTATTTCCCATAGGTTAATAAGATATAATAGTAATTATATCTCATCTAAGATAATACCTTTCCAAGCCCATCTTTCTGGTAATCACCATTTAATTTGGCAGAATCAAAAACCTGTAGCTCTAAACAAGCTATTTTCCAACTAGTTACAGAGAAGATGGCCTCATTTAATTAATTCCTAAGTTCTGTTAGATAATTACATTAAGTCAGGACCTCATTTTTACACCTCACCTGGCATAGAAGCTCCTACCACATTAAGGAATTGGACTCATCACAAAGATGTGATGGGCTGAGTCTGGTCAGGGAGCTGGGCTGGCCTGAGGGGTAAAGGGAAATGTGCCTGTGGTGCTAAAGTATCTTTTTATGAAAATGAGTTGAAAATGAGTTCTGTATGTTCAAATAACCTTTTTTTTAAATTAATTGATGAAGTAAGAAGCTCTGAACAACTGTTATACCTGTAGCTGTTAACTGTTACTTTATGAGGAGAATTTGTATTATTACCATCTCAACTGATAGAAGTATCCTTTTGGGTTTTGTTGGGGTTTTTTGTTTGTTTGTTTGTTTGTTTTTAATGAAGCATGTTGATGTTTATTAACTGTTGTAAGCAAGGAAAGTAGCTTTTCTGCCTCAAATATTCCCCCAATCTTTTTGCATTTTTGACAGCTGCTCATGAAAATTGCCATGGGAAAATTCTTGTGATGCTAATGGCTATTTCATATCTGCTCCTGCAGGTGGTAAGATCTTGTGAAGGTTCTCACAAGTGTATCTTCGGTAGTTAAAGTTAGGCTTAAAAGCTCTTCACAGAATCACAGAATCACAGAAC
>NW_010204810.1:0-22537 GCF_000695765.1 Mesitornis unicolor | reverse complement strand
TTCTATTTAGCTCAAACCAGGACAATTATTAAACTCACCACTGTTTAAATTTTATTTCATTCCTTTGGAAGGAAGACTCAAATTAGTTGTGGTAATTTGAATTTTCACTCAGAAGAAAATATTACTTTGCAAAATTTTGTTCCCATGTTTTTGAAACCTCATCCTTCATGTTGTGCTGTGTCTGAGTGTGTCCGAAACAGACATTTGGAATTTTACGGTATAATGAAGGAATGGTATAATGTAGTGAAGTTTATTCTATGCATCTAGATGGATATGAGGGCAGAATTTACCAATTAAAGGAGGAGTAGATCAAGTTAAAACAGCTAGGTCTGTGATCTTAATCCTCTAAAGAATAAATAAAATACAAGGGAAAGATGATTGAACATTCTACATTTTAAAAAGTCTTGCTCGTTCTTTTAGGAGACATCCAAGACTAAAAGTCTGCCATATGTGGCATGGATTTGCATAATGCTAGTGATTAAAAAGAAAATTAAAATATAATAACTATCATATTTCAGCAGTGTAATTTTTGTTTGAAGGGAAATTTAGTGGGTTTAAAATGTAGCTAAAACTATAATTCTCTGACTGTAATGTAAATAGTCAAGAAAGGAAAAAGCAAGAAACTGCTAATATTCTTATTTGTCTGATTGCCAGTTATGAGTAAATTTGCATAGATTATGTAGGCTATCATCTTTAGATTTAGAAGATATTCTGGTGAATATAAGTTCTTGAACATGTACTGAATTATACAAATTATTTGAGCTCTCACACATTGCATTTGTGTTGCATTATGCTATCTATACATAATTGTACACTTTGAATAATTGTATACCCCTTACCCCTGCAAGCCTCGAGTGCCTTAAAAACAAGAAAAGTATTTTGGAGATGAGATTAATGGGCTACAGAAAAGATCAGTGAATTAGAATTCATGGTGTAGAATCCTCTGTGAAGTAGACTTTGTAGAGTAAACTTCACAGTGGCTGTCTCTGCAATTCCAAGACAAGTTGTATGGGTATAATTTTGGCCTATGGATCTACTTACGCTGTTTTAGCTGTAACTTAACAAGAAAAATGGTGTCATTCTTGATATCCTTGAAGCCAGCTCAAAACAATTCTGACTTTCTCCTGCATACTTACCCACACTGTCCACTGGGGATAGCTTCAGCAGAAGTCCAATTGCTTTATTCTTGAAAGGTTAATGAAGATTTGGCACCTCACAATGTACTGTGCACAATCATATTGAAATTGTTTTTTACAGGAATTATCAAACCAGAAATCACTTCATTTCACATTAGTAGAGTCTCTTTCAGTGCATCATTCAGAAGTATAAATCAATATTTCTATAAAAAAGACCCCTTTGACAGGTAACTTTAGTGTTACTCAATCTTACAGAGTTGGAGAATCCCTAATCAATTTTCAGACAGTTGTAAAGTGAGCACAGTACGATGACTTCATGTTAGATTTTGATATCTGCTTTACACTATACTGCTATCTCATTGTATTGTGATCAGTGTGCTGGCACAATGCTGATATCTTTGTCTCGAGGAAACTGCACTGAACAGTCTGTTTACTTTCATTCTGTATCATTTTCTTGATAGTAGCCAACTTTTAAAACAAAACAAAACAAATCCAGGCCTTCTTTCTTTTTCTTAACGGAGCCCCTCCTGTTTCCTAGCCTGTTTTTCAGCTGCTTACCTTCCAAGTTTCTCACTTTGTCTGTAGATCTACAGCTCCTAGTTCTTAGTTTTCATCCCTACATTTTACCTTTTTTGGATTTTTCTCATCTATTTCTTTTCTTTTCAAATATTTGTCTTCTGCCCTTTACACAATCACTTTCTTTGTCCTGCTTGATTCTGCATCTTCTGACCACCTCATTTTGACATTGCCTTCTTTCCATAATTGTCAGTAACTCAACATTTCACTTTGAGACACCATATCTTTCATCCTTTCCTTTGTCACCAGACTGCTAGTCCTAGTAGTCCATCCACAATCCAGCAATCAATAGGTATTATTTTTTTGTCATTTCTACTTCCTTCTTACCTTACAATATTAGGATGATATTTAGGGAATTTTTCTCAGTCTTTGTAAAAAGCCTTCATTTTACCAGTGTCCATTACTACAGTATCTCCATTTGTCTTATACTGATTCATTTTTCAGTGAGTTATTATGATACAGATTTTGCTTAGACCATTTCAGTTTTATAAACTCCTTAACTATATACATTTTATGTTACAAAATCTTCCACATAAACAGTTGTTACTGGCACCTCGTAGCTGCCTTAGTTCATTTTTGCTTTGACATAGTTCAAAAATATTAGTCATTGATTTAAACCAATAGTACAGTTTCATCAGCATTTTGTGTTCATCATTTAATTTTTCCAACTTGTTTACAAGCATGACTGAATTTAATCCTATTACTTCACATTCTTTTTTATGACTAACAGTAGATCTCTTAGAGAAGCAGCACAGAACCAAAGGTTTATGGTTTAATTTGTTTTAAATAGAAAGGCTGTTCAGTACTTAGCCTTTGTAAAGGCTTGAAATAATTTCATTATTTGATTTGAGTTTGTGAATAAAATGTGACCTCTAATTAAAGCTGTTTAAGATTATAACTGCCTTGAGGAAATCAGGTGAATAATTCTGAGGTTTACATTATTAGCCACGTGGATCTTAGTCTGTGTTGCAGCAAGCTGTACTGTCATCTCAGCTCATGAGTACAGTCTCAGCATAAATCAGGAGCTATAGAGTTTTTAAACTTTTGCACTTTAATTGTGGCATTGTGTGATTTTGTTTCATTGCTCATTCACTCTTACTCTGTAAAATCCGGACTGCTTTATTTTCTTGAGATACTTGAAAATAGAAAGTGTTATGCTCAACTACCCATCTCATTCTTCCCTCATTGTGCTCAATTTCTGTCTGGCAAAATAAGGAGATTGCAGACTCTGGTCATTCATCACCACAGTTGAAAAGACTGCTAAAAAATAGTGATGGTAGAGTTACATTCTGGAAGATTAGTCTTCAGCTGACTTTTTGTGCAGAAACCATGTCTCTGCCTCCGTGAAACTTGTAAAGTCAGGTTACACTGTATGGATTACCCTAAACATACACTTCAGGTACAGCATAATAAATCTGCACTAAACCCCACTAATGCCAATAGACTTAGTTAAGATTCATATTGATATTACTGAAGGCAGAATTTGGTTGCTTTGCACCCATCTTGACTCCTGTTTTTACAGAACAACTGAGGTCTCTTAACTATTAAACCCAGATTTAAATAATGATGGCAATTGCTTCTATGCTTGTGGGTATGTTGCCTTCAAGCTACAGCAGCTAACAAAGGTTTGCAGAATTTCATTGTACTGCAGTCAAACTAGTTGTCATTTGAATGTTTTTGCAGTATTAGACTTGACAGAGAATTGCTCAGCTTTCTCAGCTCAGAATGAGGTTAGGGACAGAGAAGTCATTGCAGAAAGTAACATTTTAATATTTAGATTTATTTGCCTTTGATAATTGTTTCTGCTTGGTCAGTGTACATATTTACACGTGTTCAGGTTTGCATACGTTATTTTTAATTTGAACACACTTCATTAGGCCTCTTATGGTGAGGCACCTACCCTAGAGGGTTTTCAGTTTATGCGTTGTGGGGACATAGCTGATGAAGCAAAAGCTGGTATGGCAAAGTGTGAGATAGGAAGTGAGAGTGGGAAAATAGTATGAGAGAATACAAAAGCATTTTGGAACAGGATGTGAAACTCAGGTCATGCATGAAAACAGTGATGAAAAGAGATATGGTGTGAGAAATAGGTATGATACTTGAAGTAACTCTGAGAATAGATGGAGCACAAAGAGAACACCTAATGAATGCTATGGGTGAGAGAGACAATGGAGCTGAGCATTGTGAATCCTATTGTTCTCTGGATGTCAGTAGAGATATAACCCTATAGAGTACTGTATTCTGCTAGAGATATACCCTTGATGAAAATCTCACCATGCAATGTTGAACAGTGCCTAGTTTTTCCCAGAACTGCATTAGTTAAGTCAGTAACAGTTGCACAGGTTCTGTAGTAAATGAACTTTCCTGTCCATGTCCCAGCCACATCTTTTTCATGTGTCATCTGGCTGACTTGACTTCTAAAGGAATTTTTCTGGCTAAAGAACATACAGGATTTTTTGTGCCTTCTTGATAAAAGGCAAATGGAGAAATAAAGTAGGAATTTGCACTTCAACCTAGCTGGAAAGAAATCCATTTTGCAAATATCAGTAATTGTTAATCTGATTTTTATTTTACTTGCATCTGTGAACAAGGAATGTATAATCTGTAAGCTTTTCTTCATTCTAATTTAAAAAATTCAAATGTATTTAATTTAGAAGTTATTTATTTTAATATTATTTTTCAATACATTTAATATAGATTAGTAAGTAGAAAGAGTATTTTCAAGTTTAGACATTGTGGATTTTTTTTACATCAGGTACTAAGATTGTCTGCTAAGATTTGTACGGATAGTTCTTTAGTACACAGTTTGCGATACTTCTCATGCTTAATTTTCACGCTAAGTTTGTGCAGTATCAGCTCCAGAGGACAGCTTTCCCAGAAGATCATTTAACCACTTTACAAAGTGTTGTTTTTCTTTTTCATTTTTTCCTCAGGCTTTTATTTATAACATATGCTTCAAAGTATGATACCAGGCATCATAATGTAATTCTAATATATGCAGGAAACATTTTTCACCAGCTTTCTCAGTTCCTTTGGTAATAATACCCAGTTGGTGTAGATTTCTCCTGTTGACTTCATTTTTCTTTCTCATTTGATTTGTGCAAAAATATTATCTTGATAAAGGAAGAAAATATGACATTGTGCCTAGCAGTTGCATTTTCTAAGTCATTAGTTCCAATATCCGCTATAAGAAGTGTCATGTAAAAAAGTTTCAAGTCTACAAGAGTGATGCTTTTGAACTCAAATTTCTGCCTTTCATGGAGAGAAATCATGCTTTTCAGCTATAGACTATGCAAGTTTTAAAGGGCTTTTACTTTGTTTTATTTCTTTCCCAGAAGAGACTTTCAATCACTTCTAATCATAGTCAGCCAGTCTTCCTGTGTCCATCCATGCATCTTGCGTGAGGAGTCCCATTTGTTGCCTCTCTTGTGCCCCTGAAGTTACAAACTATTTCCTTGCCTGAAATATTTTTTCAGACTTTTTCTTTAATTGTAAAATTTGTGCTTAAATATAATTTGAACATATAAATCAAGGAAATCTATTAAGCTTTCTCAGGCATAAAGGCAAAACTTTATGCCACACTACAGCTGCAGTAACCCATAATCTGAATCATTTCAAGATTATATTGGGTCTTAATTAGTGTCACAGTTAGTCAGTGGGTTTCTTCATAACTAAGTGAGCAGTGGAATGAAACACAATGAGTGGAGAAACTCATCAAATTGTAGCTCAAAACAAACAATCAAAAAAGAAGTGAAACAATCAGTAAAGAAGTACTTCTACTTTCTATTCAAATTCAAATTATTTTGGAAGACGTTTTCAAATGTATGCCAATGGTTTTGAGGAAAGATAGGAGTATGCAGGCCCAATAATACCTGGTTTGGGATCACCAGCAGGAGATAATACATCAGACTAGACTTGGAGGTTCAGTTTCTGAAAGAAAGCTTGAGAAATATTTCTTTAAACATATTTGATAATTTACCGTGATTCATAGCCAAAAAAATTAAACTCTCTTGCTTTGTGAAGTGAGAATAGTCACAGCTTTAGAATAAGCCAGGGAACTTGTGTCACCTTCAGTCTCTTTTGAAAGAGTTTGTGGAACCTGTACTGTATCCTGGAATTGTAGATTTGGGCATGGCAGATTGGCTGTGTCATTCATTTCTGCTCAGAGAAGTAACTTCTGTTAATTACCTTAACAAACCTTTTGTATCTTATAATACACAGTTCTATAGTTCAGCTGACTCTTCTGGGGAGCACTTCCATGTTCAACACTGTAGTAATGTGAGAAACACGTTTTTGCCATCCCACCAGCGCTGATATCTTACATGATTATCCTTTCTTCCTCAAGTGATAAGTTAAAAAAATTGCAGTGATAACAAAACTGATGCCTGCAATACTTTGTCTTCTAATGTGCATGTAGTTAAAAGCTGGACACTGCACTGCTAAATCCAAGAGGGATGTGACTGAGATCTGTATGTCCACATCAACCCCTTTTCTGTGTGCCTGGCTGCCCTATTAGTCCAGACGAGTAGCATGATATACACTATAGCCAATACTCCTCCTTGACCTTGGGAGACAGTATGTTATGGCCCAGGTGTCGTAACAGACATGGCGCTGCATATTCTCAGTTAAATAGATTATAGTTAGAAACTGGCTTACTTCCATGTGGCTCAAAGCACTGACATACGTGCAGTAGACACACCCAAAAACTTACACACTCTGTAAGTCCTGTCCAAAATACCTGGGCCTCAAGCAGTTGACAGTGTAGGTCCTGTGTGCTCACAGGTCTTGGATTCCACTTTCTTTTCATGCATTTGACTTTTATTCAGATTTGCAGAGTTCTTTATTTTATTATGCACACACCATGTAACAGAATCCATTGTTTCTTAAACCTGACTTGCATAATGTGTTTTGTTAAAATAAAGCTCATAGTTAGCTTCCCATTTAATGGGAAAAAAGAAATATAGCAGTGTTATTAATAGCCTGACATTATTAACCCTTTTTTCTGTATTTAAAAGAAATGCGAAGAGCTGAATGAGAGTGCCAAATGGAGTCTACTCAGGGCCTCTGGTGGAGAGGCTTCCCTATCTGGCACAGGCAGAGGCTCCCATACTGGTGGGTGACTGCAGACAGTGTAACACCAGCTTTTAAATGCTGCTGTTTCCACTCCCAGATCTCTCCATCTGCTACAAATTTTCTGGCTTCTTTTATACTTCTGTATCAAACTGAGTCCTTTGTTTCAAAAGAACAGCTATTCCCAGAGAGGCCATCATACCTCTTGGCTCCACATACCTCTTGGCAAGCAGCAAGCTAAGATTCACTGATCCAGCTGTATCACAGGATTTTTAGTCCTTGTACAACAGGTCCGCACAGAAATACTGCCCTGAGTTTTCACTGTTCTCTCTTTGCAGGCATACCAGGCAGTGACTATATCAATGCCAACTACATAGATGGATACAGAAAGCAGAATGCCTATATAGCAACGCAAGGGGCATTGCCGGAAACTTTCGGTGACTTCTGGAGAATGATGTGGGAGCAACGAGGTGCAACTGTCATCATGATGACAAAACTAGAGGAGAGGTCCAGGGTAAGGAAAGCATGTACAATGTTAATAATATTATACCTGAGTAAGCACTTACATAGAATTTTTATTTCTTTTATGTATGTGTGCCTCCTGTGCATGCACAAGAACAGATTTTTTTTTTTTTAGGTTGCCACCAGTTAAAATTGTCCATACTACAAATATCACTTATGTAGGAAATGGTAGTTCCACTGGGAGATTACCTAGTCACACCACTTATTTTGTAGGTATTTTATACTTTGAAAAATCTTCAAATCTCTTGATCCACAGTGATTTTTTTTTTCTGTTTCGATCATACTGTAAATATTAGGAAGTCATTGAGAATGTTACTTCCTCTGTAGACTATGATTGTATCATCCTGTTATAAGGAAGTTAATGTACCGCAGCAGCATTCAATTTTCAGTTTTATGATATAGATTAAAAATCACTTAAAATCAGTAAGGATTTCGATTTGCTTAAGAAATATAAGAATGCTTTTTTAGCACCCTAGCTGGGTGCTAGGAAATCTACAACAGCATATGCAGTAATAGAGTACAAAATTATCTGTGATACTTCAGTTTTACAGGGCAAAGTAAAATTAGGAGAGTAAAGGACTAAAACATAAGGATACTATTCTAATAATAGAAGTGTTATAAAAGATGTGTGTTATGTGAAGGAAAAATCAAAAGTACTAATACTTTTTTTGTTATATAATAAGAAAAGTGATAGAGTTGCAACCGAATCACTGTGTGTTGCATGAAGATTCACTAGCAGATCTGTATTTGATGGTGTTCATCAGTTCTAATGGTGGATGTTACAGGGAGGGGCTAGGGAGGTCAAATTAAAAAAAGAAAAGAGAAAGATGATGAGAAAAAGAAAAATGAAAAACCCTTCACAGTGGTCAATCAGAAAGAGAAGTGAGTGTCCAGCCCTCAGTACCCTGTACAGTAGAGCAAGTAATTCCCCCATCATACTTTTCCCACAATAATTCTGTATTTTGTGTTACAACATACTCAAAGTCTTCATGGATTGTTCCTGCTTATGATGCTGTTATTGTTGCTGGTAGCATGCATTGGCTGGGGAAGATGCTATGCAGTTGGTTCATTGCTGAGCTTTCTACAAACTCTACATAAATGAGTCCTGTAGTGTAAGCCAGAAGCTACAACCAAATGTGGAAATCAGAAAAGGGAAGAAGGAAGGGATGATTTGAACATCAGTGACTTTTGCTTCCCTCAGGAACCTACCACAATAACAGTATCAGGGTTTGCAAGTATAAATCCAGAAGATGAATAGCAAACAAGTGTCATGGGAAAAAAAACCAGCACAGGCATTCTGGTGTGTGCTGTCCTGGGAACTTGTGTAAAGGGGTAGGAAGCTGCAAGTGAGAGGCAGACTGCGGAGTTGCAAGTGGAAGGCCCTTACCGTACAAAAAGCTAAGGTACCTAAGACCCTCGAAAATGCCAGAGGATCAAGGACAGTTCAGAAAGAGAGAAAGCGATGAGGGAGGAGGAGAGAAGATTTATCATATAGAAAAGCTTTTAAATCAGTAAAAAGTGACTTATGGAGGTAAATGTATAGTAGTTGTTATTTCAGTAACTTATAGATGAGTTCCATTTCAAAATGAAAATTTTTTGTATGTGTAAGGTTGGAACATGGGGGAATGCACCATAAAGCCCAATGCTGTACTGAGTTGGCATTAATTTTTTTTCACATGCATGGATACATATAATTGCAATGATTACATAACTTGTTGAACCTCTTGGCAACAGTAATGCCTTTCTGGAGGCTTATCGAAGTACATATATTTATTTATTCTTTTACCATTTAATCACTTTTTAAAATTAAAGTAGATATTTTGCAGTTCAAGCAATGCGTAGCATTCCAATCATAGAATCACTTTCCATATGGAAGTTCAACCTACATTAATACCTCTGCCTATATGTACCTGGTAGCAATTATTACATACCAGAGGGTAATTTTATCAGAATTTTTCTTTTTACCTTGAGTCTACAGACCTTGTCTAGTGTGGGCACTGACAGTTTTTTGGAATTAAGCAGATGACATTTTGCTCATTTCTTCACTAATTACTTCTTAGATAATAAAATTGCTGCTAAATAGCATCAGTGCTAAGAAAAAGTCTTATCCTAATAAGCAGCCCATTGCAGAAGGTGTACTTAAATATGGGAGAGTTTATCTTAATACTGCAGGCCACAGACAGCCACTGTCTAGAAAGATGTTTTGATGTAACTAAATTAAATTCTCCTCATTCTCTCCAATAATTGCTTAGCAGAGTTTTAAGCTAACTCTAGCCTTTGCTGACTGCACCCTGAAAAACCACTGATCAGAATAGTAATCACCTCCAGAAGTGATTAACATTCAGCAGCAATACAGTCCCTGAGTGTAATGAGAGACCAGACAATCTAGTCAACGGATTGTCTGTGCATTCTGTGTTTATTTTTGCATATTTTTTGTGCATAATTTAGCTCATTTGCTGTTCATAGGTCAAGTGAGTTTGATGCACTCAGTGCAGAGCATTAGAGACCAGCTCTGCAGTATGTAATTCTTCTCCAATCTTAAGAGTCTGCAACTCTGTGAATATGGCATACCACTTACCTTTTCTCCTAATACACTAGCTACGTGTAATGTAATTAAAGGTATTGATGGCAAGGCAACAGTGAGAATCCTTGTGTGGGAAAAGAATACCATGACAACGTTTCATTGTTATTTTTTTCTCATGCTATCATTTTTATGTAGCATGTCCTTATAGCTGGAGACCAAGTGAAATTTCAAACATGAAATACAAACAGTATTACACCATTAGAGATTAAAATCTTCACTAATTTTGTTTCTTTTTTTTCCCTTTGATTCCTTTTTTGATTGCTTTTGTGTCTTGGCAGCCTGATTTTTAATCCTGCTGCATGGCAAGATCATCTCTCTCTGGGACTTCATCTACTTTACATCTCCATGTCATCATTTCTGTTTAGCTTGTTTTTTTCATTATGTAGTCCTGCAGCTTGAAATCAGTCTTTTTAACCTGGTCTGCATAGATAAAGATGAGGATTTTAATTGCATCTGCAGAAACAAAGTTGGTTCATTAGCATGTGTTAGATGTCTGAGTAGCTTCAGCTTTGAGAATGTACATATTTTACAGCTGAGTACATCAAATGAAGATACTACAGTGAATTCATTATTCATTTGTTTGCCTAAAAGAAAGCTGCAGGAAAAGAGAAGCTCGTTCACTTGTAACCTTTCACACTTTATTGGTTTTATATGAAGTGTCATCAGCTGAATCGCACTTGACCTAAACCAGACTAGGGAGAGAAAGTCAGTCCCATCATTCAGCTACCATGCACATAATTTATATAAAAAAGGATTATGCACGCTGGTAGTGCATGGAACAGTGTTGATAGTATATTTGTCACATAGATGAGTTTAATCTAAATGAAATAAAAGAACGATATTAAATGTTGCAAGTTAGAGATTTAAAAAGCAGTTGTATGTAACACTAAGGAAAGCTTTAAAGTTTGTAAAGCATTAATGTGTGATACTTATCTTCCTCACTCCTGTTTTCCCCATGAACAACTCCCAGCAGTGCAGATTTTCCTTTTTTTTTGTTTTAGCTCCTCTGAATTATTTGAATGTTCTGAGAGCTTGTGTGCTGTAGTGAATTATGTGAATGATCAAATGTAAATAGAGAATCTTACTTTATTGCCTCAAACAAGAAACATTTTGTTCTGCTTACCCTGTTTCAGGGTAGGATGCTGTTATGTATTGTCCACTTGACAGGGGATTCAATCCTTTTGTTCTTTCCTATGTAATTCCTTATTTTATTCACTTACTATGTTGTTTTGGAACTGATAGAAAATATTTACCTCTCTCCTTAACCTCATTTGCAGTATTTTCTATGTTGGGACTAAAGTGCCTGGAATTGGAATCTTCTGTCAAAAAATACCCTTCAAGTCAAAGCTAAATGACAATATAATGATCCCAGTTATTACTGAAATATGAGCCAGTTTCTAAGCTCCTATACTGATGAGAAAGGCTTTAGTTTTCATACTGGTATTATCAGCTTCATTCAAACTTGCTGATGACTAAGTAAATACATGAGGAAACTACATTTGTGGCATTCTGTTATCCTGATCCAGACACTCATTTGTCAGGAAGTAGATATCATCATCAATATTATAAGCCAAGAATATATAAAAATATAAACATAGAACAATCATCTTGGTTTTTCAAAGTTTAACTTCTTGAATTCTGAGTTTTCACTGGGAAGAGGAGGAAAGGGAAGAAACAATCCCAGTAGGAAAGTTACATATCCTGTCTCAGATTTTGTTTCCCAGTATTGAAATAGGTGGGACTATTTGTATGGATCCTGTGTCAGTTCCATAAGAACATCCAAGGATAGTTAAAAGTCCCTGGACTCAGCTTCTCGCAACTGGTCACTGATACCTGAGAGTTAAGAGAGCTGGCACTGTTCTTAGAGAAGCCAGGTGGACTTTTCCCAAGGTTGCTACAGTGCTAAATAGGTACTTCTGTTGCTTCAAGTGTCATTAAACAAGTTTGAATCTCTCCAGATCAGAACACTCCATCTGAGTCTTTCAACTCATTTTTTAAAGATTTATTAACTATGCCGTATGTTATAATAATGCAGATTGGGTGACAGTAGAAATATCATGCAGATGAAGATGTGTGTCTTGAAGGTGGAAATTGCAGTAAAATAATTCTTGGGGATTTGTTTTGTTTGGTGGATTTGTTGGTTGTTTTTGTTGGTTTTTTTTTAAGGACTGGGACATACAAAATAAAATCAGGGAAGGTTTTTCAGATTCATGTAGTACCAACAACATTTCAACAAGCGCAGTGGAAAGTGTAATTGTACCCTGGGACTCCACAGCAAGGATAGCTTTGAAACAAACTTCTGGCCACCAAAGGTGGTGTTTTGTGTTGGGCAGCACATGTATGTAAAAATACAGGTTTTATTAAACTTGTGAAATATGTATTTAAACATAGGAGAATATAAATAAAAATTCTAGCTATGTTTTTGCAGCAACTAGAGAAAAAATGCGTGTCTTTATCTGGTAAGAAGTCAGTTGACATCTCTCCCAGCACACATACTAGCAGATAGGACATGTGTTGCAGATGGTATTCTTTCATACTGAATTATAATGTTTTACTAGAGAAAAATGAAATGTGCAGTTCTGTCACTTTTTTCCCCTAATTCTAGTGGCAAGCCAATAACTCTGTATCAATAATGTACTATCAGAATTTTATTCAATTTCTTTCGTATTTTCAGCATGCTAAGATATTAGTCAGAAGGAGAATGAGAGCTGGCAAGAAAAAAGTGAAAATCCAAAGTCAAGTAGACCATGTGTTCACCAGATTTACATATATAAAAATAAAAGTGAGTGGGTTCGTACTGGGTTCTTTTCACTGTAACAGAATGAGATGGCTACAGTCCAAGAATTCTTACACCATTGTATGAGCTGGAGTCACCAGTTACCATGTCAGAATTGTAAAACTCAACCATATGGCTGTTCATTATGGATGGATTCTCAGAGGCACAAGGGCAGGGACATGCTCAACTCTCACTAAAATGCAGTCAGTCATAGGTGCTTAATTTGTGTAAGAATCTAATCCTAGATGTATACTAACATAGACTGCACTCACCAATAAAGCTTGAAGTTTCTTTTTCTAGGCACATCACAGGTGGAAATGCTGTGCCAAGGTGCCTCAGCTAAAATCCAGACTATCATGTCACTCAGCAAAACAGCTGTGGAAATGCCACACTATAAGCAGGGTTAATTTTGTGTCAAAATAAATTGTGTAATGGCATTACATAGGCACTAGTTTTGGCATGCTATGTCTGGGTATTTAAGTATATCAACATATATGTTGAGGACATAAAGAATGAATGCCTCATGTGTAAAGATGTAGGTAAATTACAGAGAATCTAGAAGAGAACAATAATGATCAGATGCTGAAGAAATGATGTATAAGTAATGTCAGAAAGAATTTGATTCATTCATATCATTCAGATATAAGAGACTGAAGGAAAACATAGTAGTCTTCCAGCATGTGAAGGGCTGTTGAAAATTTCATGGCAATCAACCATTTTCCCTGCCCGTGGGGCTCTAAAAGGAAGAAATAAACTTTGCAGCAAAGTTGATTTATGCTAAACTGATAAATAACTTCCAGAATATGATGTCATGCATGGAGCAAACTGTAGGATACTTTGTGCAGTCTCTTCCACTGTAAGCTTTCAAGAACTGTTTAAACCAGAGCCTTACCTGAAATGATATGGCAATACCTGGTACTGCCACAAGTATTTTTCAAGGCAACCACACGATTTTTTATTTTATGATTCCGTGTCCGTGTTTCTCTTAGCTGTTAGGGTAAACTGATAATTTTCTCAAAAATACTGCTTCCCTGAGGCACGTGGTTTTGTCAAAACTGTATTATAACTCTGTACTTTGACTTTATTTGCTTAGTTAGTTTTCTTTGTGCTTGAGGTAAGACATACATTATTACCTCATATAATTGTTCTTTTAATACAGACAAAGGAACCATGCCACATGTAGAGAATTGTTGACATTTTGAGTTAAAAGCTTTCCTTGCAGAATTAAGAAATCTGCATATTTGTTTTCAAAATGCATTGATTACTTCATGTTTGGTTTAGCAATGGAACCTATTACTTCAGTGGAAAGAGTTCTTTCAAGGAATTTCAGGCTTGAAAAGGTCAGCTAATGAATTTTGTATTGTTTAGGGAAAATAACCTCACATTTCCTTATTTAGCAGGTTCTGGTGAAAGACTCAAGACCAAATCTACTTAACAGAGAGAAATACATCTGGAAAATTTAAGTTCTTCAGACAGGTGTCTCTGAAAGATATTATTATGATTTACATTTTCCATCATTTACAAAGCTTTTCCTATTTTCTAAAGAAGTTGTTGGATACAGCTGGCTGCTAAAAGGCACATGTTGGTGGTCTTTCTGGTTAATACCATAGGAACTGTATGAAATACATTTATGAGTTTAAGAATTTTATCTGTATATTAAACTAGCAATAGAAAGGTCACCGTGACTCAAAGCTCCATTCAAAAATCAAAATCCAAGCTGAAACCTCTTAAGGTCCCCAAAATGTTCTCCGGTATATCCTTTCTCATTTTCTTGCTGTTTCATCCATTCACTTCTGGCTTTCAGTGGAATGAAAAATATAAGAATAATATAATTTGTTTCTCTGATGTTTCACTCTTTTGATTATTTTGTTTCACTGATTTCTTACATAATACTCATATCAGCTAAAAGGGGTAGCTTTCTTGTATGGACAATAGAAAATTTTCCATAGAGCACTTGAATAGTAAGCTGAATTGTTCAATATCTTCTTCATACTGTAATGTAATATCTTGTTCAGTGAAAGGATTATTCAGGCTGCACACAGCAATCAACATTAAGTTCAGGAAGTGGATGAAGCAGAAAGTAGTCAGCCCATTCACTTTCTTCATCATTCCATTCATATAAATCTTTTCAAGACCATTTGGAAGATCTTGCTGTACTTAACTGTTTGACAGACTCATCCTTCAAAAGAATTCACTAAGATCCTGCCTTCACTGCTGTTAGGAAGAATTAAGAAAGGGCATCTCACACTGATGCCAGCAAAATAGTTTTGAACTGTTCTTGGCTTCTGTAGATGAAGATGAAAGATGAGACAGAGAACAAATTTCAAACATGCCCAAGATTCTTTTAGTATCTGTTTCCTTTTGTTTTAATAAACATACCACACGCTGTTGTAAGGATGAGAATGAAAGCAGTTTGGGGGTTATCTTTTTAATTATCAATTATGTTTCAGTATTAACTGTTAGCCTACTAATCATATCAGAAATTTCAGAAACTGAGGGTATAATGAGGGTTGATTTGCAGACTTACTAGAGGACTGAAATTTATTATTAATTGATTAGCCTAATGTTCATTTATGTTGTCTCCAAATCATGTTCAGAGCTTCTTTTTCAAGGCTACTGTAATCAAGACCTCAGACAGAATTATGTTGCACTGCAGAAGTGCTTATTTTCTATCTAGTTTTTAAACTCCAGATACTTGGTTCGGATGAACTTCAATGATTACAGAGTCATAGAATCATTTAGGCTGGAAAAGTTGAGTCCAATCATTAACCTAATACTGCCAAAATCCACACCTAAACCATGTCTCTAAGTGCTGTGTCTACACATCTTTTAAATACCTTCAGGGATGGTGACTCAACCACTTCCCTGGGCAGCCTGTTACAGTGCTAAAACTTTTGGTGAGGAAATTTTTCCTAATTTCCAATCTAAACCTCCACTGGTGCTACTTGAGACCATTTCCTCTTATCGCTTGTTACTTGAGAGGAGACTGACACCCACCTTGCTACAGTCTCCTTTCAGGTAGTTGTAGAGAGTGATAAGGTTCCCCCCAAGCCTTTTTTTCTCCAGCCTAAATCTTTGCCTTTATATACTCACAGGTACATACCTGCTATAAATTGTTACTAGATACTAGTGCATGCAACCGTTCTTTTTTTCTGTAGTAACAAATGGATTCAAATAACCAAAATTTCCAGAATTGATTAACTGTTTTGGGAATATATTTGATGAGGCTTACAAGGATCTGTCTACTTGGGTCTGGTAATCAAAAAAATCAGCCTAGTCTTTAGGTGGCAAGGCATTGATGCAAAAAGGAAAATGAATTCAGAGAAGCCAACAACTGCTTGGAGACAGAACATTAGCTGGAATGTATGAGGCGCTAAGCTAGCCTAACAGGGTTTGAGGCAGCTTTCATCACCAACAACTGGCACTACCTTTTCTATTGCATAATTACTATTATCATTCAACGTCATTGTAGAGTTTTGGGTTTTTTGCAAGACCATCTGAAAATGTCAATAGAAAGTTTTGTCTGCAACAGACTATTATCATCGAGAAAACCAGAGCAAAGATTTTTGCATACTGCTATTATTTCCTATTCCAAATTCAGCATAATTCGTATGCTGTTTCTACAGAAGGAATGTGCTGTATGAATTTGCCTATTACTAGTTCACGGTTTGTTTCCTGATCTGCATTTTGTCCATATAATCTCAGAGGGCCTGTAACAGCTGACTCATGTGTTAAGAATCACCTGAAGGGGCTTTTCAGCCTAAATGATAGAACTTTATACTGGAAAATTATTTATCTACCCTTGAATGTCAGGAATCTTTGTATTAATATGTTCATATGGAAATACACTCCCTTCAGCTCTCTTGATGCATGGCAGTGTCTTCTCTAGTATCTGTGACTTGTTGAAGTGCGAATATCCACAATTCTTAGGAACTCTATAGCTACTTAAACTCCTCAAGTCTGAAATGGTTTCAAGTTTCTTATTTTTAATGGAAAATAAAGTATTTACGTTTTCTTACATCTTTGCTTTCAGTGAATGCTCATACTTCCATGAAGAGCAAGGATTCACATGGTCTGACTGGAAGAAATGTAGAGAAAGAAAGCGTGTGTATGTTTGAGGGACAGGTTAAAAGAATGTTATGTCTTCTAGCTATGTCTACCACTATGGTACTCAAAAGATTTCATAATATATATAATAGTCTTTTGAGAGCTGCTCTGATCTCAGATGCAGTGGTTTTGGCAGTGTGCAACCTATGATTATGAAAGTAGTAGTAAAAGATATTGTGATTACTTGTAATTTATTTTCTCTTTAAAAAAACACTCTGAAATCAGCAGTGAGTTCTTTCGCATTTGTTTGTATGTTTCATTCATCTTGCCGTCTTTAGTGACAAGCAGGAGAACATTAGAGAACTATTGGTGGAAGCTGTTTTCTGTAACCACATACAGTTAGTGACACAGAAAAAGCTCTTATTGGATGCAGATCAATATACTCTGCAGAGGAATAGATCAACCCATGAAACTGGGAGCTGGGTGGATAAGAGGATGATGAGGACTATGAAATTCAACAGCAGTCTATTGTGAACTAACTCTGAAAATAGATAAACCTTGTCATTGTGTTTCTGAAGGAGGATACATGTTATCATCACCATACCTTACCCCATGAAAGCTGTCTGTTTTCCAAACAACTTACACAAATGAGGAGGAAATAGCCCTTTCTATAGGGAAATTAAACAGAGACCAAAGTTCTAAAGAAAAAAAACAAAAACAGGCAAATAATTTTGAAATTTACTTGTTAATATTTAGTGTTAAATTTTGGATGACTTAAGGGATCTGAGAATTTTATTTTTTTTTTTAGGGGAAAAAACATTAATAAGTAACCTCTGAAAAGTAAACTTTCTTTAAGTGTAGAAGACTAGGAATTTAACATAGGATAAAACATTTATGAAGAACTCTGTCTGAGAAAATAGTGTCTTAAGAATTAACTTACATTATTTGATTCTCTGCTGCTGGTGAAGTCCAATAGAAAGCATTGTTCTAATCTCTCACAAAGATAAATTTGACTCTAAATTGTAAGGAGCATTGGGAATGTAAGGTTTATGATCACAGAGCAAAAGAGTGTAGGAGGCAGGTAAGGGCACATTTCTGAAGAAGACCTCTTATTCTGAGAAAATCAAGAGGCAAAAGGAATAAAAGATGTAGTTCCATCAACTTACGCTTCATGTACTGTTCCAGAATGTCAAATCCACATCAATCTTAAATCAGGTTTTCTTTCTAAAGATTTGATACTTGTTTTCATCAGTTTTTGCTTTCAAATCATATATACACTGGTCTGCAAATTGTATTTATTTTTGAACAGTTCATGTCTGCTTTCAGCAGCAGTCTGCCTCAGCTAGCTATCACAGAAAGTATTCTAGAAAAATTATAAAATTATTGCAGTCTATGTTAGATAAACTAATAAATGAAAAAAAAAACAAAACTCAAGCAAAACAAACAAAACAAAAACCTCCAAACAAATAAACAAACAAACAAAAACCCAACAACAACAAAAAACTAAAATCTGTACCTAAAAGAGCAGGCACATTTATTTTCTCCCAGCCTAACTGAAAAGAAGCAATTTCCTACAGGCTTCTAAATCTGAGTATAAGCTTAACATTTGATTACTATACAAAATTTTTAAAAAACACAGGTATTTTCTGTTTTTTGCAGAGATCCTGGTAACCTACCATGTTTTGAATTTCCATTTAATTTTTGTGTTAAACATCTGTTTTTCTCTGTTACATTTGGAAGTTTTTTTTATAAAATCTTTCTATTGAGAAAGCAGGTTAATTTTTCAGGCATATGTTCTCGAGGCTGGCACTGCTTCTACGAGCTTACAATTTATATGTGGAAACTGTGGAGTAAAGAGAATTGCATGTTTAGGCATGCCACGGTGTAGCCAGACATTTATTTCTTGTATTCATTTTGTTAGAAGCATATAAAGTATTCTGCCATTTTTATTCATTTAAAAAAAAAATTCAAAACAAGTTTAGTCAGGGATTTATATTAAACCTGTAGTTGCTAAGATTACAAAAACCAGCTATTGTGTGTCAACATTGCTATAGCTATGTTGAAATAACTAATTTGAAAATATACCTTTCTGTCTGATTTGCAGAAGACCATGGTGACTTCTTTTAGTATTAGGTGTCTTGCAAATAAATCACTAATATTCATGAAGTACCTGCAATACTTATTCTTTCAGTATTTCAGTCAGTGGCACAAAGAAGTAATTACTTAATTCCTCTTAATAAGAGGATTTTATACACTACTAATCCTGGTTTTTTCAAGACTGTCGTTTCGATTTAAAAAATTAGTTACTTTGTTCCAATTCCTTATCTATAATTCCTATCAATTTCTGTAAAATAAAAATTCAGGGGTTTTTGCCTCTAATGAATGTTTATCACCTACACAAGTGGTTAAAATTTTTCCTCCTCTTTATGTATATTACTTGTTCTCAGACTGTGAGTTTTGACCTGTGAGCCTCAAAATAAAATGGTCTGCAATCAAAAGCTATTTGGTATTATGGAGTTTGGAAGTGTACTAAGACTTTTTTAATAAGTACTATGTGGAATGAGAAACTTGGGGAACACAGGAGTTTCAAAGATGCATTTCTTAATTTTCCATTCTGGGGGAATCATCAGTTTTTCTCTTGAGTTAGCATGATAATTCCCGTTTGTCAGAAATACTGCTTTTGTTGTTTCTTGCAGTTCGTGTATTCTTACTGAATTTGGTTTAAGTTTGGCTCAGAGTGGTTAATGAAGACACTTATTAAACAAATTAAATGTATTTTTACTGGACTCAGAATACACTTCTGTACCATATGTAAGGCTAGTTGAGAAGAACGTGTTGTTATGGATAGAACAGACTGACTGTATCAGTTTCACCTGTCAGTCACTGGAAGCAAAATATTTTCAATATTTAACCCCCATACCACTTTGTAACATGTTTTCTGATTGTTTTAGGAATTCAGCATTTCTTTTTTTTTCACAGTAGCTGCCATCGTAAATACCATTGTTAACTGACAGATTATTGAGCCCCAGCAGTCATGATAAGCATATGGTTCCCTTATGCGTTATTTTATACAGAATTATTTTAGGCCGTTAATATTCTAAACCATGGTGTTTTAAAATGGAGATTTCTCTGAATGAAATGTCTTGTGTCTTTTAAAATTTGATGGATGAACTCTCTCTATCAAACCATGTTTTTTTAAATATTTATGAATACAGTTTCCTCGTATGCTTCAGAATACTTATTAGAGAAGAAAATTGTGTTTTCTCAGAGTGCACTTAATAGTTGCTGGTGCTTTTTCATTTATCCATGTACTACAATTATTTCACAAATAATTAAGTTTTTACTGAGATATTTCTATACATACTAAATATTATCATCCAAGAAACCATATATATGTTTGGGGACTAATATGAAAAGTTAGATAAATATGACGTGGAATACGGCAAATATTCAAACACTGTCTGCCTTCACTGGATTAGTACTGTTACTAAATTCTGGACTGTCATAGGTGAGTTACTGAAGATATAGGTCTTACTTTTAGCTACTCTAAATCTGCCCTACTGAATTTACAAATATCCATTATGGAAGAAGACACTGTAAGAGCTACTACCAGAAGAGCAACTTGTAGATGGTAAAATAAATTTCTTGTGTTAGATCCTTAGCAGTTGTTGAACATTCTAACTCCACATATTAAAAAAAACCTAGAGTGATATATGCACTCAGATATGTGATAAATTTTAAGTTTAAATTTATTAAATAATTATGTATTTTTCACTACAGGTGAAGTGTGATCAATACTGGCCAAGCAGAGGCACAGAAACTTATGGACTAATCCAAGTGACCCTTTTAGACACTGTTGAATTGGCAACATACTGTGTTCGTACATTTGCACTTTACAAGGTACATATTTATATGTACTTAGATACTTTAAAATTTAGACAACTTTTATCCCCTTCCCCTCCCTTCCCTCTCCCCTCCCCTCCCTCCTTCTCTTCCTCCTCCTCCTCCTCCTCCCCTGCCCTTCTTCTTTCTTTTGCTTCCTCTCTTTCCTGCCTTTCTCCTTTATTTTCTCACTCCCTTTCTTCCCTTTCCCTTCTCCCACTTTCTTCCATTATTTTTTCCTAGTAGCACTGAACAGTGAGACTTCTAATACAGACAGAGTGTGTTTTTCTTACAGCTTGGAGTTTTGTAAGTTAATAAGAGCTCTCACTGGGAAAAACTGTTTAACTAAATGAAATACTAGCTAAAGCTCTGGCACTGGTGGTGATACATTACTGAGCAGTATAGTTAAAGCTCTTACATTCTTTGAATCCTTCCATTTAGAATAGAAGAAACATTTCCCTCTGTAGTCTGAGTGCTGTTTCTCATTGGCCCTAAATGTGATTTAAATACCTTTTGCTGGTGTATATGCTTCTGCAGTTGTTTTATTGAAAAGTGCTAATGTCAAATCAAGTGGCAGTTGTGTCATGATTTTTTTTAATTTCATAGAATGGTTCAAGTGAGAAAAGGGAAGTGAGGCAATTCCAGTTCACTGCCTGGCCTGACCATGGTGTCCCAGAACACCCAACACCATTCTTAGCTTTCCTGCGACGAATCAAAACCTGTAACCCACCTGATGCTGGACCTATGGTTGTACATTGCAGGTAAGCCCAGAATTTCTTTCAAAACATCTTTTGTCGAGTTTACTGCTTTCTGTTTTGTTGCAGACAAATACATTATCTTCTTTCAAAGAGGCTTCTGAGTCTGTCAAAGAAAGAGATGGTTGCATTGCAAATTAGGGACCCGAGTGTGGCACTGCCAACTTGGATGGGCCAGAATTATTTTCTTTGGTTCGTGCAAGAGGAATTAATTTCACAGTATCGAAAGGTCTGCAAGGAGAATGTCTGTAGGGAGAATACAAATGTATTTATTGCTTCAGAAGGTGGCATGAAAAAGAAAGAAGGTAGTGTTTATTTAAGAATCTTAGTATTGAAGATGTGGGTTTTGAGCAATGAAACAGCCTTTGAAATTATTACTTATATTGTGTATGAAAGTAAACAACGTGAAAATTAAGAAACATAAATAACAACTTTTATTGAAAATAGGTAGAAAAGTTAATCTGTGTTCAAGGTTAAACCATAAAATTAGGACTCTGAGGAGCTGGAACTGCAGAGGATATACTTGGGGAACAGGGACATGAGTGCTCCATGCCATTTGCAGGGCAGAAAACCTCTTTAGACATTATAAGGTATGAATAAATAAACTCTGAAGAGAAAAACATCAGCTTCTCTTAAAGTTCTGGAAGTAAGGAAAATTAAGAGATGGGGTTTCTTTGGAAATCTTTGACAAAAGCGGGTGTTTTAGAAAGCCTTTAAAAACGCACTGATAAGAATATCGTCAGAACGTATGTGCTAATTCTGATTGAAATAAGCTGCAAGATGGGTCCCCCTCATTCCAGGCGCTATGTTTTTATAGCTTACATAGCTTACTCTGCTGCCCCTTTCAAAGTGAATTCCTAAGGTCCCTGATTCTTGTGAACTTCACTTTGAGATACCTTCAGTTAGTGAGACTGAGAGCTACTACTCCCTGTTCACTGAAGCTGGAAATGCTTAGCATATTTGAAAACCAGTCTTGCTTTTCTCATCCAAATACTAAGGAATAGGAATGACAAAGATTACAGCATACCGCTTCCTCTACTTCTGGCTTCTTATGTATTGGTAAGACAGCAGTGGACACTGGCTATTTAAATATTTTGTAAACAAGACAGGAAAGTCAAGTCAATAGGAAAACAAAATTAGCAGGGCTCCAATGTTGAAAGGGTTGGAAGCGAGTTCCAGCTCGGCGTCA
>NW_010204809.1:0-3359 GCF_000695765.1 Mesitornis unicolor | reverse complement strand
AGTGGTCCAGCAATGACCTCAGCCAACTCCCAGAGGTCCAACTCCCAGAGCTGCCCACGGAGAAAGGCGTTGCCCCACAGTGTGCTGTCAGCAGCACAGGTAACATGCTGACACACAGGAATTGCTGTGAATGCACTGTGCCCCCTGGGTGACTGCAAACACTGGAGGGGGGAAAAGAGCTGCAAAGCTCTGCACAAGAGCTTCAGGAGCATTGTGCTGGGAGCTACTTCCCCAGTTACCCACTCTCTTGGAGATGCCATGGATGGTCCAAACCCTCAGTTGCACCATCCTTTCCCCATGGCACCGGGAGCCAAGTGCTTGAGATTGAGATTTGGCCTCAGTGCTTAAATGTGGAGCAATAGGGAAGAGACATATTGCTTAGGAAGGCAACACTCTTTATGAACCCAAGGCATGACCCTGGTGAGTCCCCTCCAGGCAGACATTATGGAGCAGACAGGGCATGCTCACAACAGCAAAATGATCGGTGTATTTACAGCATACAGATACAGGGGTGATTGCAGCGAAATTTCTGCAAAGCCACAGCTACCACATACACCATGGGCTAACACAACAGGTGCCCAGCAAGGGCATGGCAATTCACAGTATCAGCAGCGAGCTGCCGGATGAGTGTGCTGAGCCCTCCCCAGGCTCTGCAGGGACAGGGTTCACAGGAGAACAGTCGGCACAGCTGTTCAGCCAGTGCACACCCTGCCTGACAGCCGTCAGGAGGGCAAGACAGCACCAAACACCCAAGTGTGGGGCCAGGAGCCTGCAGCACCGCTAGTGTTGAAGTCTTGGGTGGATAGATGGGGTCTAGGGTGCGAGTTCAAGTCCCAGTATCCCCTCCCGGTGCACACCTAGAAAACCATGCGCACGCCCCCTCCTCTGGGAGGGACCCGACCATCAATGGCCCCAGAGCGCAAAAAGGGCGGGTGCGTTGAGCGGGGACAGCCAGCAGTGCTCCACCACGCTGTACAGCGCGTAGCCCAGCAGCAAACCGAAGAGCACGTCCGTCACGTTGTGCCTGCCCAGCATGACCCTTGAAATGCCAACGATGAGAGCCCAGAGCACCACGAGGACCCGCAGCGGGACGGCGAGCACCAGGTGGTGCAGAACGAAGCGGCAGACCAGGGCAGCTCTGGTGGCGTGGCCCGACGGAAAGGAGTACTTGTCCACCGAGATGGTGACGAACATGTCCATCTTGTTGTGGGTGGGCCGCCGCCGCTTGACGAGCCCTTTCACCACCGCCACCAGCACGAGATCCAGCAGCAATGCTAGGAGACAGCAACAGTGAGTGAGCAAGGCTTGATTTTTGGGGGTCTGAGTTTTTCTTTGCCCTCCATGGAAAACAAGGCAAGAATCAAAGCTGTTAGCTAAGAAAGCAGGCACTTGGCTATCAAAACCTGCATTGAGAAGGCAGCATTTCTCATGGCTAGGGTAGAGAGAGCATGGCACCCATCCAGTCCCTGGCCACCTCCCACATGAGCACATCTTCAGTCTCCGCTCTTGTTTTACACTGCCCTACAATGCCAGACCCTCTGCCTGCCACAGCCAGGAACAGGACTTGGCCCAGCTTGCACCCAAGGGCTTTGCTTTCTGTGTAAAATCAGGGCTCAAATTGATCCTTTATCTGAAGGCAACAGAGGAATTAATATTCCCCACACCTCCTTCCTGACAGCTGGTGCTGACTCAGCATTGCTTTGCGTGCCTTTTCTGCTGGGGATAGCACAAATTGACCTGGTGAATGATCAACCCACTTCAATCACTGAGCCACAGGTCAGGGTGAAGTGCCCTGAGCTGGTGTGGCACTGCCAAGTCCTGCGGTCTGGCTTCTCTGTGCTGCTGGAGGGATTAATGCCAGAAAGCTACCCACAGTTTGCTTTTCAAGAGCTGAATAAAGGATAATTTAAATGACATCAGCTAAAGGTTGTGGAAGTCAGAGGCAAAGCACATATGAGAATTGTTCAGCCAGTATTTGGTGTGAGCAGCTTCTCGTGTAGGGCAGAAGGTGCCTCCTCCACCCCTGTTAGCTCAGCCAGCCCAGCACTCGCAGCCAGGGCTGCTTCTCCCAAGAAAGTCTTGTGTGAGGAATTGGTTTCTGCTTGTCCTAAGGCTTGCTTCTGGGCACCAAATCTTTCTGTCACCTTCAATTTACTCCCTTTGGTTAATAATTTAAGAACAAATATTTTTTGTCAGGTGCAAACCGAGTTCAATGGATTTTTTTATATTGTTTGAAACATTCAACTTGGATATTTGGGAAAACTCTTTCCTTGTGTGGTTGCTGCAACCCTGGGCCAAAGCCCCAGAGAGGTGGGTGGCTCTGGCCTGGAGTGTTGAGGAGCAGACAAGGCCCTGGTGCTGGGACACCTCCTCAGAGCAGAGGTTTGGTCTGAGGCCTCCAGGTCCCTTCTGCTGCGAGACTGTAATTTAACCATGTGCTGCTAGATGAAAAAGGTGCACAAAACCACACATTCTCACCAACAAAATTCAGATTCAAATGCTAAGTGTAACTTATTATCTGTAACTTAAAAGAAGTGTAAGAACTAGGAATCTGAAATTATTTGATGCTATGGAGCTACTACAGTTCCTAAATGAGCAAAAATTAAGAATCTAAGTATACCAAAGAGGACATGGTGATGGTGGAGGAGAATATTATACTACACAAGATAAAAATGCATGCTTTAAACCAAGTTTCACTACTGGCTGATACAGATTAATCTATACAGGTCCTGCCTGTGGGGAGCCCAAGGCTGCAAATGTCTGCCTGTCAGAGCAGCTTTTCAAGGAAAGGGCTGATGGCTCAGCATTGGGAAGCCGCACTGGGAATGTGCTCTCCCAACAAGCTGGAGAGCTTCCAGGGGAGTTGTAGCTGTGACAGATGAGCCATGCCCACACCACCATGCCCTCACCACCTTGCCCTCCAGCTGCAAGGTTACTTGCTCTGGTACCAGGTGCTCCAGAGGAGTTGCCCAAAGCATGCTGGCTCCTTCAGGGCTGTAGGAGGCTGAGGTTTACTCAGCTCTGCCCCATCCTTCAGGTCCCATCCTCCCTCTCTGGCTCCAGCCAGCCCCTGCCCGCAGAGCCCTTTGGTGAGCCCCTGGCCTCACCGAAGAGCAGGTTGAGCAGCACCTCCCTGGCCGCTGAGCTGTCGCTCTGGCAGAGCCCGTAGAAGGTGCCGAGCAGCCAGGGGATGCCGTGGCCCGAAACCTCGATGACCTTCATGAGGGGGCGTGCGCTGCCCCAGGCCGAGCCCTCTCCGGCGCAGACGCCCAGGCGCTTGGAGGCCCAGAGGTCGATGGCGAGCAGGGAGCTGAGGGCGATGCCCAGGAAAGAGGGGTTTAGCTTCATGCAGTCCTCCT
>NW_010204808.1:16731-27280 GCF_000695765.1 Mesitornis unicolor | reverse complement strand
CTCCCTCCCAACTTAGCGTCATCTGCAAAACAAGCCTGAGCTGAACAGAATTTAATTTGAAATATGCAGAGGGAAAACGAGGAGATCCAAGAAGATGTAAGGAGGAGGGAAGAAGAATGAAGACAAAAAATTACACAATTTTGGCACCTAAATTGACAGAGAAGGGAAAAGTGCATTTCAATCACAAATGCAAGGAATCAAAAGGTCAGATCTGCAGAGGGATGGCAGGGTAACGCAACCCTTTACAGCAGATCTTCTGTGAAGATTCCTTTTTAAGGAAATTTTAGGAAGGGAAGGAAAACCAGGAGTATGCAGATCTTATCTTTAAGCCTGCGAGATTTGTGACTCTTTGGGACTGGCGCTGGCAGAGCAGGAGAAATTCTGGATTGCCCTCGCTTTCTCCGAGACACCTGGAGGCAGCCAGAACCGCGCAACAGGGGCCGCCCGGCTGCCAGAGCAAAGGAATGCAAACTCCTCTTCCAAAAGGAAAAGAAATAACAGATATGATTCAGATTTTTCTTTCCTTCAAAACAGCTGCAGATCTTGCGAAAGAAAAGGAAGACGGCTTTGTGCATCCCTCCCCTGCACCCCATCCCCATCCCAACACACACAAAAGGCCTCGAGAAGAACTAAGTAGCAAAAAATCCCGAGAAGAACTAAGTAGCCAGCACCAAAGCAGTCTGTGACACTTGGGCAGGTTTGCAACTGGACTATTTTACTACTCCTGAAAAAACAATGAATTTAAGGGATAAAAAAACAACCTAATTTCTTTATCTTCAGTTTGTTATCCAGCTCTGCTGCTTTTCAAGGCAAAGCCCATCCCAAATGACATTTGCTAACTCCAGACTCAATTAACTCAGCCCATTCTACCTGATGTGAAACCACAAAAACACCTTGTTGGTTGAGCAAGACGAAGCTGTTGGCTTATCCTAAGCTGAGACAACCACGAGCACTTGTCCTTCCTCCTATTCCCAGTCTTCTGCTGGTGGCTGAAGCTGACCCAAGTCCTCAGACTCATTGGTGGAATATAGAGACAGATTAGATATCTTTGTCTACAATGGTCAGAAAACCTTTCAAAATATAAAGCAACACCCCCTAAAATCCCATGGATTTTGTTATCTTTAGATAGTTTTCTTGTCTTTAGAAAACACAGTAGAACCCACTTTTTGTTTTAAGAGAAGCAAATGCGACCGTCAAGCCACCTCTCTGTACTGCAGCTTCAAAGGAAGGCACCGTTGAAGCTGATGCTCACGTGCAGATGGGCTTTAACAAACAAAAAACCACCTCTTTAACAGCCAAAACTGACGGGTCCAAGGAAAAGCATTTCAAAGAGCTACAGCGCAAACTCCAGGCACATCAATTAATGAATACTTGTGTCCCTCTTTAGAGTTTCCTATCTGTAAAGTTAATGGTGCAGTTCATCTCATCTCCTTCCCTTTCCAGGAAAAGGCCTCAAAGTAACTAACTGCAGTGGCCAAATTAAGTACTCATGACCAGAAAATACAGTTTTGACTATGAAGTTTACCTTCACTGAAGCTGAGTGCACAGAAACTCCTTAAACACAACACTACGTGCAGTGAATTCTCTTTTCAATGTATTACAAAGAAAGGCTACTGTTAATTCGAAAAACGCTTTTTCATTTCCATTTTTCACACTGAAAAATCACAGAGATATACTGGTATTAAGAAAAACTGGAGTGAAAAATAAAGCATTAATGATTTTGTCAGCAAGCCATTTGCTCTACTTTTATTTTTCCTTCCTTTTTTTCAAAGCAGGAAGCGTTTTATAGGCAGAAACTCAACCTTCTCTTATTGCCAATACTGTTGTAACTTTATTATCAATGTTTACCAGATAAACCCAGAGCAGCGTCATAATAAAACCCCTGCTACTTGGGCTTGGGTTGTTTTTTTTTGGCACTGTTAAAATGTTTCCACGCTACTACCGTTTCCATCTTACCTCAAGCACTGGTCCAGCTCCAAGAATAATCTGTTCTACTCCGCTGGCAAAGCCCTTCTGGCTGAGGGCAGTGAGGTGATGAATCAGGAAGTTGGTGCTCTGGGTCTTTCCCGAGCCGCTCTCTCCTGAAATCACGATGCACTGGTTCTTCCGCCGCTGAAGCATGGCGTGGTAAGCCACGTCCGCCACAGCGTAAATATGGGGCTCCAGCTTTCCCAGCTGATGGTTATCGTACATCTTGACATACTTGGGGTTATAAATAGGTAGAAACTTGAATGGATTAATAACGATGAGGATGCTGCCTACATAGGTGTAGATTTTTTCTTGCTTGAAGCGGTTTCGGAGATTATCCAGGAGCGTTTTCTCGTTCAAGTCCGGCAGGCTGCACAAGTCATCGTAGTCCTTCTGCTGTGGCTGGGGCAGGAAGCCACGCTCCACCATCCTGCGGCGCTCCTCTGTCACCCGCAGCCACGACTGCAGGCTCCCGTAGTGAATGGACCCGTCCAGGTTCTTCTCCCGCAGGAGGAAGCGATAATCCTCGCCGCTGATGCGGTTCTCCAGGGCCATGCGAGGCCACAGCATCATGCGCTGGACCGGACAGTCCGTAGGGTTGAGGATCCATTCCTCCCCACCAAACTCCTTCACTTCGGCGAGGACGTAACATTTTGTTTTCTCGAGCTGAAGTTTATTAATGAGCGAATCGATCACCTCGGCGGCCGTGGAAGTTTTCCTGGCGGTGATGGGGCAGTAGATGGTCCCTTCTGCAATGCTCCCGGGGTATATGTGCAACGTGTACTCGCTATCCTCAAAGCGTCGTCTGCCTCCAACATCATTTACACTCATATTGGATCCCTTCCCATCAGTGCCTGCGCTGCATAGTCAGGACCGTCTCGTATCTTGTCAGGTCATCATGTTAGCAGCGCTGAAAACAAAAAAAGGAGAAGAAAAATAGGTTAGGTGTTTTAGCGTGGTAGGGATCCCTGGCAAATGGTTGACGTGCACCATGAGATGCAATGGAGCAGCTCAAGCGATGATACCAATCACCTCAAGAAAGCAAATAATGATCCCCAACCAACATCTGACAAGCGAGCAGGATTTTAATGCACCGAAGCTGTAATAAAGGTATTTAACACACAAACACCGGCCACCTCAGGCTCCCATCTACTCGGACACAACTACTCACAGCACCTCGAGCTTTCGTTAAATTTTCCCCTGACTCCTAGGCATCCAAGATTCAAACAGATCCTCTGATTTTTCAGTGTATTTTACAGACAATAAAATCAGTATTTTGGGAGCAACACACCAGACAGCATCCTGAACCAACAGCTGCATTACCAACATCTGAAGTTGCTATGGCCTTATCGCTTAATATTACCAAACAACTTATTTATGAGTTAATGCCTTCATTTCCATGTTTGCACGCTTCATGCCAACTTATGGGAAGCATCTTTCAGCTAACTGTGACTTTGGAAAACACCTCTTGACTTCCCTAACACTGACTTACTCATACATATAAGTTACATCTTTTCTAGCTGTTAGAGAGCTAAAATTTCGAGATTTTGGACAGTTGCATAAAATGCTAATCCAAAAAAAACCACTTTAAAATATCACCTGAAGGACATACTCCAGTCAAAAGGAAAATACCTCCTTTGTCAGTTCAGAGGCCTTCCTAACACTCTTCAAAATCACCGCTTAAACACAATGATTTGTAGTCACAGGTTTAAAAAAAATTAGTTACTCAGTAGCCACAAGCTCCGAGTTCTCTCGGCCACGCGGCTCCTGCAGCGGTGCCCATCCAAGAGCACGCACTGCTGACAGGCCCAGTGTTTCACTCCAGTGCTCCTGGGGCGAGGACTTTTTCTCAACTGAATTCACCCACTCCTACAGCTGCTCCAAAATCTGGACTGTAAGAACCACTATCAGCTACTCATGGGTACGTGGTACACAGCACCCTCCAAATTTAGCTGCTTCACGCTAGGAAAAAATGACCATCACCTTCCCCTCTGGACTCAGTCCTTGTCCCAGATAAAAGATCCTGTGGTCCTGTGCTGATAAACTCCTTTCTCTTCCTGTCCAGGAGATTCTCAGCTCACCAGGATTCAAACAGCCGCACTTTTCCAGCACCATATCAAACTTTCCAAAGGTGTCCATATCTGACATCAAGTATGAAATACAGCCAACTCACTCATACAATTGCACTTTTTATGTCCCTCATACTGCTTAAAAACCACAGAACACAGATCTCTGGCGTTGAGACATCAAATGCACAGATAATTTCTCAAACTCAATCACTACAAGACACCCCAGCAGCAGCCTAAAATGAAAGCGATTCCGGCGCCAGTGGTCCTCAGTTCTCCACCACTTGGTTCTAACAAACTCAGAACTGCCCTCGAAGGTGTTAAGAGTTATCCCAATATAAAGACAAAAGGTAACCATGAAGAAATGCAGAGGACCCTCAGGGAAAGAATCTGAACCATAAAGTGGCAGGTGATATTAAATACAGATAAAAGCTTACATGATGCATATCCTAAAGTTATGTATAACGTTGAGCTTCCCCACGGGAGCAAGACCTCATGACCACATCCGTTCTCTGACAGCATCAACAAAATGCTCAAGAGCGGTCAACAGGTATGAGGCCAAAACTGACGTCAGGTTTAGGGAGCTCCTGAGCTCCAGATGTTCGATGTAGGGAAGAGTATTCAGAGGAAAGATTCCACATGGTCACCTTGTCCTTGCGCTCTTCCCCAGCTATCCTGATCCAAGACCTCTGGCCCAAGCACCTCATCACGTACATCCACGCAAGGCTGGGATTTGCAGATCTGTTTCGTTTACCACAAGCATTTCTGAGGTCCTTAAATGAAAAGCGTTCTTTTATGTTGTGCTGTTTCTTGCTCCAACATTTCAATAAGTATATTATCCCGAGCCACGCACTACTCGAAGCAAAGAAATCAATATGTCACAGTGAAATACATCTGGCAGGGATTCACGGTGCCTTGCTTGGTAGTAGGACATACATTACACACTGGGAAGCGCTCCAGCTGCTTTCCTATAGCTTTACTACAGGCACAGATGCAACAGGGATGACGTCAGTCAAGTGCTGGGTTGGGCTCTCTTGCTCCAGCTCTGCATCTCCAGCATCACCTTTTCTTTGAGAAGAAAAGACTTAAGCTAGGTAATTCCTCACCAAGATTTTAATTCAAGGCACTCAAGACAGCTGGCTATTTTTATTCAAGTTATCAGAGCGTATCAAAGGCTACTGACTCGCGTGAGAACTGCAAACAAGACTCGAAGTTGGTTATCTTGAGCAAACCGACCTTTCCTTCAATCTCCTCCCTCCCATCAAAGACATGCAAGCTCAATAAATCCTCTATAAAGCGTCAGGCCACCCTACCCCACCTACACAAACGCTTCCCTCACTTTTCTCTAGATGCTTATTCTGCATAGATGCTGCAGAATAACAAACATTCATGTCTTCTGCATCCAAATTTGAATCCAGTAGGATCGCAAGCCAAGTGTGAGCCCCATGGAGATGCTAAAAGCCCCAGAAACTGGGAATGCAGAAAAGCCAAGTCCTCCTCAAAACCACTCAAACGCCAGAAGCTTTCCCTAACAACTAAGAAATTTAGTGAGGCCAGAAGGCAAAGAGGTGTTAATTTGAGCCTTATAAAGCACAAGGAGGCGTTCCGCAGGATTTACTTTTAATAACACTAAACACATCTCAAAGAAACATTAATGGAGATAATTGCTTGTGGGCTCCCAACCGCTGATGCACATAAGCCCGGCTCTGCTCAACATCAAACATGCCTCTTGTGGACAGTCGTTTTCAGAGCATTCTGGAGAAAATATTGCAATGAAATACATATAATTAGGTAATTAGCATATGTCAGGGAGAGATGCTCCTAATGACAACTGTTCAAGCACGCTAGTAGATTAGCTGACTTTTAAAATTAACAGTAATTTTTGCGTTTGGACACCAAAAATTAAACCAGAACATGAAAACAACAAAACAGAGGAGTATTCTGCAGCCCGCAAATACTCGCTCTACGGACTCTTTTACTTAAAGGCGTTTAGCGTTGCTACGTGTTCACGCGTAAATGAGAGCGTATTAAAAATAGATGCTCCATGGCAGTGGGCAGGTCATTTATATAAGAAAACAAAAGCTAATATCTTACTGCAAGGGGATGCTTCTCTCTGGACCCAATTAAGTGGCAGATTATGGGATGGATTGACTTGACCACCAAGCTGTCCTTCAGCCGCTTCACTCATGTACTGGTTCTGGCCAGAATGAAGCTGGTGGTAATGGGGTGCTCATCCCACAGGAGATGGAAATGCAGGGGTTATGTTAGACCAGAAATAATTGCCAACCCCCACGAACACTCTGGCCACTTTTTAGCAAGCGATATTCTGTAAGGGTTTATCAAACAAATGAGGATGCTCCAATTACCTTTGGAAAGGTCATTGAAATGGAGCCTTTCGGTCACGCCAGCTCTTATTTTTCCATTCAGAAACACCAACCTCGGTATTTTCCTTTTCAGGGTCAGCATAAGCAACACATGGCAAAAATCCAAAATAAACCGTCCACTGGAAGCACCAGTACCCATCGTAAATAATCTGTGACAGCTAAAGCCTGAAATCGGGGACAGAATTTGCCAAATATTGAATGACTTGGAAAAAACAGAGATTACTGTCAGCATTGAGGCTGCTAAAGGGGCAATTCTGGGTGCAAAATTCACTTGGTTTTATTATAACACCCCATAAGGCAGACAAGGAACTACAAAAATAGTGAAACCTTCTCCCCGTTCCCAATCCTCAGGCAATCGTAACAGGCTCGGCTGCTCAAGACAGCCTGGATTTTTACCCATCCACCGGTACGTCAGAACACGAACCACGTGGGGCAGAAATTCCTCAGATAGATAAAACTGAACAATCTGATAAAGAAACAGCCAATTTAAACATACTTCACTGCTTAAGCTGAATATATCGGCACGAAAGCTCTCTGGATTTCTCTCCTGCAGCAGCAAATAGCCCCGTGCTGCCGGTACCCGAAATAACACCCTCGTGACATCAAAACTGATGCCAGACTGACACGTCTGTGACCGCTGATGCTGTAAAGGCCACCACGTCCTAGATGGGCAGAAAAAGCCCATGTAGATGCTCAATATATTGGTTCTTATTGCACAGTTTTACACATCAGTTCCTTTGATCACCTATATAATGCTTAACCCTCTCCTTTTCATCATCTTTCTCTTCTGTGCTCACCACATTTTTCTTTTCCCACTGCTGATGAGAGAGAAATATCGTTATCATTACTTAATCATCTATGTTGGGCCACCTCAAAGAATCTCATGGTGGAAGGGCAGGAGGTGGTGCTACCTAAAATGCAGATTTATGGACCCAGGTATTGGTTTGGGGAAAGCAGAAGGTGCAAAGGGAACTGTTTTGCAGTAAAACTGCATGCAAAATTTCTATTAAATGAGTCTTGCCCAAAATAATGAAACGTCTAATGCAGAAAAAGTGAGATTTGCAGGTGTTGTAGTGATCACAGAACGGTTTGGGTTGGAAGAGAACTTTGGAGGTCATCTAGTCCAACCATTCTGCAAGGAGCACGGACATCTTCAACTACATTTGTAATCACAACTCAAATTCACTTCTTCCAAAGGGATGATAAGTTTGGATGAGGGAAAAAAACCCATCAGCACTCCAAGACTGTCAGATACAGAAAGGCCTTTTGGATAAATTTCAGAGTAGCTTATTCGGACTGAAGCACCTAAGCGAGACGCTGATGCAGTGAGAAGGCCTAAATCAGAACAGAAAATGCAAGTGGGAGCAGAGACACACTCGGCACCAACAGAAGTCCCTGCTGGACCCGGTGCAATGGGGCGCCCAGACACAACCAAAAGACAACAGCCGCAAGCACCAAACCACCCATCTACAAAGATGATGGAGGGAGTAGAGCATCTCCCTTATGAGGAGCGGCTGAGGGAGCTGGGTCTCTTTAGTTTGCAGAAGAGGAGACTGAGGGGAGACCTCATTCATGTTTATAAATATTTAAAGGGTGAGTGTCACGAGGATGGAGCCAGGCTCTTCTCGGTGACAAACAGCGATAAGACAAGGGGTAATGGACACAAACTGGAACACAGGAGGTTCCACTGAAATTTGAGAAGAAACTTCTTCTCAGTGAGGGTGACAGAGCACTGGACCAGGCTGCCCAGAGAGGTTGTGGAGTCTCCTTCTCTGGAGACATTCAAAACCCGCCTGGACACCTTCCTGTGTAACCTCATCTGGGTGTTCCTGCTCCGGCAGGGGGATTGGACTGGATGAGCTTTTGAGGTCCCTTCCAATCCCTAACGTTCTGTGATTCTGTGATCCTGTGATCTCCTGCGACAGCCAGGACATGTGCAATGGCAGTAGCATCCCAACCACACATTCTACTGCTTCAGTGGTTTCTTTCCCCTTAAAATTTTCCATTTGGGCCCAATTCTGTCATCAAGAATTCTTCTCCCTTGCCAAATCTGCTTCATCTTGCTCAGAGTTCAAAGCCAACATGGGTGAACCTAAAAATCTGCTGGCTCTTCACTTCCTGCAAACTCAAAGGATTTTGTAGATAAACCTTCCTGGCATCCCCAGTCCAAGTCAGATTCATAAACTGGTTTTTGGCTGTTACTGTCCAGAGTCGTAACAAAAGGAGAAACCACGCTTGGCCAGTGTTAACCACCACACCTCTGCTAGGGGGGAATATTTTTCTACGTAGGGGTGATCCCACACTGTCATGCCTCTACAGCCAGAGATGTCTGCTCAGCCTTCGAGGAGGATTCCCAGAATATAAAAGAAGAAGTTGCGAATACAGAGCTCAAACTATGCAAATTCCCACAGATGGACAGTTGCCCACGCTAAGTGTAACCTAAAATAGGCTGCAAGCATTTTCCAAGTTGTTCCTAAGCTCATTGGTTTCTCCTGTGGCTTGAAATATAGAGAAAAGTCGCATCAGGCTCTTTTTTTCCTGTATTTTTCATTTTTATTCAGCACTTTAGGCTTCTTGTCTATTCACTTCTACACTACAGGATGAGGCTTGTGTTTCAGCTCCTTACAAGGAAGCTTCTTTTTCTTCTTCTCTTTTGGAGATGGGCTCTGTTTAACCACACTTTAATCTGACATTTCTTGCTATTTAAGATGCCCATTGGTCCATAAAGTACCTCAGTAGATTATAATCCCTTCCAGAGCCTGGAATTGCCCCATGTCTCGAGGTTTTGATATTCCCCTGTGGTCCAACAACCATTCAATGGTTCCTCTCCTTCTAGCAGCTGGAAGATGGGCAAGGATGTGGCTCCTGTTCATCACACTCTTGCTGATGCATCTCATGTGAACATCTGTCAGCTCCTCCCAGACCTTTTGTCTGAGACAAAATGAAAGTGGGAAGCAAGAAAAAGAAAAAAAAAGCAAATTAAAAAAATGACAGGAAAAACTGTTACAAAATGAATCACCCCTAAAAGACATTGCAAACAATTCTGACGAATGAGGAACTGAATTAGGATGTGAATAATAACACAATCACTTGCTCTTCCCCTTAAGGTCAAAGCACCTTCTGTGCTGGCGATGAATCAGCGTCCGAGGACTTAGTCAGGGCTACGCAGTGAATGAAGCTCTTGTCTGCAGGACTCCTGCCTCACTGGCCAGAAGCGCTATGGATGAGGATGGCATGGATGAGGGCAAAGAAAAATATGGGGGGTGGGGGAAGAGACTATAGGAAGGTTTGGTGAGACCTTGTGATTGAGGCAACTGCATGGGAGAAGTTATTTCCATCTTTACTCTTATCAGCCCTTCTGGGGGATGCTGGGAGACCAAAAAATGGTGCAAACAAAGTCTTGCCCTGGACTGTTCCTCTTTCTTGAGCTCCCAATTTGAGTCATCGCATCTTGATTTATTTGAAGCGCTACCATTCTCCCAAAATGTGTGCCCTGCACAAAGAGTGGCAGTAGTGTTAAAGTATTAAAATAACCAGCTTTTTTCATGGCACTCGCTGAACAGCTGGCACTTGGAAGTTAATTCTCTTCGTGTCCTGGAGCTTCAGCAGTTCAACTATGTCAGAGTAAGCAAGAATGCAAGAACTGCTGGATACTTCACAAAAACACAGCATCATTAAAAGCTTCATTCTGACCAAGAAGGACCAGTAACAAAGCCCATGTCAGGCACCGTGTACCCTCCAGCTGCTCCCTTGGCTTTTTTTCCCCCACCAGAAAACAAATAATATTTAAAAAAAAAAATAAAGGAAATTTGTCACTTATAAAAAAGTGGCAAAATTACATTTACAGCACCTTCAGGTTTTACCAGATTAACTCCGGGCTCAAGCGCCACTGTCTGACAGAGCATCCGTCATCAGTACAGCAATTCTGTTCACATGACCAGCTAAAATACCCAATTTTCCAGTTTTGCTGGTTGGATTGGCTCCTTACAGGTATACACAGAGCAGTTCAGCCTCTGGAAACCAATCTGGAGCTGATATCCCCAAAGCATAGATCACTGTCAAACACCAAATGAATACAAGCGTGGAGAAGGGCCAGCCAGCAGGGAGACAGCTGCATAAAACATAAATGGA
>NW_010204808.1:0-16715 GCF_000695765.1 Mesitornis unicolor | reverse complement strand
ATCTCACACAGCTCAGGCCTAGCTATTTTTTTTATATATATAATTTTGTTTGCAGTCAAAAATTTCACATATAGAACCTGAAAAAAAATCAGAGCTTACAATAGAAATCTTTTTGAACCTGTTACAAATGAGGAATATGAAGTGTTAGGGCACAGAGACGCTGCCAAGGACTACAAGGGTTCACACTGATGAGCATCTCGCCAGCCCCAAAATAGATGCAAAAATACCTTTCTCAGAGCCCAGAAATCACACCGGTGTTAAGGACACAACACTTCTATCCTAGAAGAGCTCAAGAGCTTTGGAGAGAAAACCTGGGGAAATAAAGGCATCCTTCCCCTCCTAATCCAGCCCTGCAGGCACAGGCAGGAGAAGGAACTTGAAATAATAGCTGAGAAAGAAAAGACTTGCCTTTCCAGAAGCAGTAAGTATCACACACTGCCCTAGCACCTAAATGCCACCGAATTGCTGCATTAGAAAATTTCCAAAGATAAAGGAATTAAGTGGCAGCTTATTTTTAAAAATTGCTAATTTTTATGCTATCAAGATAACGTCTCCTGTTGTAATTTCATCATAATGTCAGAGTATTTTGAATACATCAATAGATATTGCTATGTACCATTTATATACATTGATGTACTGGTATATATCACTATATGACTAGATCAGTATATTGATCCTATTAAAAGGATCTGATTGGGTTGGAGGACCACGTCATTCAGCAAATCCTCAGCGTGGGGATCTTCCTCAACAAACTCAACGCACTTCCAGTATAAGCCAAGACAAACCAATGCTTCTGAACCTTTCTTATCGCCAGCCCTACACACCCATCAAATTGGGACAAGTTAATTAACTGAACGTCACCACGTTATTTTTGAATATTGGGTCAAATCATATCTTGATAATTTCACATGTTTTTACTGTAGTCTTAAGAGCTTTGAAGTTGTCTGGAAGAAGTTAATACAGCTTAGGTGCAAAGTCAAATTTAAGTATAACAGTGCTAGGAGAAGATATAATAAAGTTGTTACTGATGTCCTCTCTTTCCTCATTTTATGGAGGATTAGGGATGGCAACCGATAGCAAGAAAGGGATGATTTTAAAGCCTTCTCGCAACTAACTCTTTTTAGCAAACAACGACTTCAAATAATATTTTCCGGTGTTCCCAACCCAATTTTAAAAAGCTATTACCTGCCTGCTCCCAGTGGCCCATCAACTCAAAAACCTGAGCTTTCTCTTCTGCCAAAAAGACATTTTTAACTTTAATACTGATAGGAAACTCCTCGAGGTTAAAATGGATGATAAAAAGCAACTCTGGCTGGTCAGAAGCCAAACACCATTTTTCAACATTCTAGGTAAAGCGTACCTTTTAATGTACAGAGTTTAAATAGCTAATTCTCCACTTTTTCTGCTCCTGTATTCTTTCAGCAACACTACAATTCAGCTTTTCTCACACATCTGAATAGGAATAAAGTTCGTCTTGAAAGTCCATATTCTTCCAGTAACGTGCACACCTAACCCCGCAGCTGCTGGCACCTGCGAGCTTTCATTTCGTCTGCTGTAACTCCTATTTCCGAAACATGAATCACCAAGGCTTTCGCACAAACCCATCCTTGTTCTCTTCAAATCCTCCTCACATGAAGGCGACTCTCAGCTCGTACAAGTTTTGTCGTCCGGTTTTGCCACTTCTGCTTGTACCTCCTTCCCTTTTTCCATCTGCAGATGAAATCACTTCCCCAGAGAGAATCATCTTTTCTCCCAAAAAATGAAAGTCAGCCCTCGACAGCAATAACTGCAACCTCCTCAGAAACAAAAAAAAAGCAGCTGCTCATGAGTCAATTCTGTTTGGTATTAAGAGATGATGCCATGCGCTACCCATCTCCTCTCAGAGTTCAGCATCCTAAACAGCTTAGTGCATCACTTCACCTATACATTTCAGAGATCTGATCTGTACAGCCAGACCACATCAGCAGCTTCCACTCCTTTAAACTGAGCACTTAAAAATCCTACGTACAAAATTAGCATTTATTTTCAGTGCAGAACTATGCAAAAGTCTGCAGCGCTGACCTGAAAGCATCCTTCTGCTCCCCGGTCTGTGCAGGTACCAGCTACCCAGTCCCATTATCCACATACCACAAGTCAACGTGTAGCTGGTAGCGACTTATACATCCTACAGATAGCCTGGCTAGCACAAAGAATAGATCCTAAAGCATTCAGAAATGTGCCATTAAACAGCAAAGGGAAATGAATATTCAACCTGTACTGTCAGATCCGAGCAGTTACCCTAAGAAAACCCCAAAAAACAAACCAACACACACCAAACAGGATGAGTCATATTTTAAACAAGATTTCCAGCAACTAGATTTTGGAAAAAAAAAATATTAAGTCTTTTTCCTCTAAAGGTCATATTTACAAACAATATTCATCCCACAGACTAGGATAATCTACAAGCAAGGGCACAAATAGGATGCTGCATTTAAACTATGTATTCAGTCTCAAAATTAAGCTGTCAGGTAAGTGCCACAACACAAGAGTTGCTTTTAAACTCAAAGAAGAGTGTCTGACTGCATCGGGACGTGAAACCAAAAACAAAAGCTTTCTTACAATCCAAAAAGTGCTGAAAAATCCCTTGAATTATAGATGACAGCTTCACTAGAAATAGCTGTTGTCAGCTACCGGGAAACACAAGCTGTGCAGTTCTTCAAAAATGTTAATATCGAAAAGAGAAGAAAACAAAAAAAAAGGGGGAACCAAGTATTTGCTAATGCTTGTCATCAAAATAGTTCAGGGCTGATACTTCACTGATTAATACTGATGTCCTGACACTGAAAGGACAGCTTGTTTGAAAAACCGCTTATTTTCTATATTCTCTATACTTTCTATACTTTCTGTTCCAGCCCTGTTAGCACAATTAGCACTTGTAGCACAGACCTCCACGCTGCAGCTTTTTTTGTCCACTTAGCCCCAACAGCGGCAAAGCTTCCTATGCAAATCTTTTTTTTTTCTCTGATTTTTATCTTGTTTCTGAATTCTGTAGCTGCAGTCCTCAAGAGGACACAGAGCTGCAATCAACAACTTCTTTAACTATTGTATTTGTTCACAATACAACTGAAATAAGCTGTGGATTTAGTCCCAGTTGAGCTAAATTCAAATTCGCCTAAAGATTATCAAGCTATTGTTTTTCTTGATGGGCAAAAGCTTGGATCACAGCTTCACTCCTGCACTTGGGTATCAGCTCCCACCTTAACCGGCCAGGCTAGAGATCAGCACGAAGTAGGGTAGCAGAAGGATGTAGCTGTTGAGCAAATAAAATACAAAAGCATATTCTGGAAAATAATTTTTTTTTAAATCACTTCCCAAGTGCAATAAGGCAAGAATTAAGCCACTTGAGGTAACAGCCTGGATCTCATTAAATTCTCTGAAAAAAACCCAACTCATCTGGAGGTTGGAGTTCTGCTTTCTTCAGAGATCAAGCAGCAAAAACAGAAATATTCACAAGACTGGCAGTGGAATGATTTCAATGCTTCAGTGGGCACAAATTAAAAACAAGCCGATTCAATTCCAACTAGCACAACCTACTTATTTTTTCTCTCTCGGTCAGTGTCTTGTACTTCTACTTCCTCGTGTCCTCCCTCATCTTTAGCAGAACCGTTTTTCCATCCAGAGTAAGAGATGGGGTGAATTTCCCACTTTTTCTTCCACTGGCAGGAATGATTTTTCATCACGATAGAGCCCCACTCCGAAAATCTGACCTGGTCTATCCTCGAAATAGGGAAGATTAAAACAAATGGAAAAAGGACGGTCCTCGAGCACCCAGCTTGGGGAGCCGGCACCAAGAGAGGTCAAGCATCCTCAGATGGTTTAAGAAATTAGATGACAGAGATGGCAGCAGCAAAGTATTAAACAGCTCAAAGATAATTCTCCACCCCAAGCAGAAACGGCTTGGGGAGGGAGAGAAGCTCTTTTAAGCCAGGTCTGCAGAACCGCTTCTTCGACATCTGCTCGTGCATTTACTGCCGGGCAGCTCACAAAGCGGCTCCGGTGACAGCATCTGCCCTAATTGCAGTCAGCGGATAATCGTGTTTATCCCGAAATGGGGTGCCAAAAGCAATACGAGAGAAATCCCTCTTCCATCCTGTATATTCATTTTCGTTGAAACCTGCTGTAAATCTAAAGCCTCCCCTAGGATATTTTGGGTTTGAACATTTCGAAGGTGATTCTTCTACTTTTTCAAGGACTATTCACTTCAGTTGCAGTTATTCCCAGAGAAAGTCACCGGGCTCTCTCATATTTTCCACCATGTGCCGATTTGTCTCTCCCAATTTTTCTTTTCCATGGTCAAGGGGAAGCAGAGGCACCCGTTCACCACAAAAAAACACAGCAATCTCCGTATCTCGATACAGAAAGCGCCTGACGCGGGAGATGAAATGCAGACATCCCTCCAAAACCTGCAGCACGCATGGGTTTTAAGCCTCTTTCTTCATAAAGAATATTAGCAGTATATTTTAGATACTTTCTTTAAGGGTGCCATCAGTAACAAAAAAAAAGACAATTCAGCATTTAACAAATCTACAGTAAAAAATTTATCATAAACGTAAGTCTTACGTTTCTTGAAGCTTTTTAAAAATTATTATTATGACTTCTAAATTTGAGAGCAACCAAGTGGCTCCCATAAGCTTGAAACTATTTCTAGACCCTATTTTCAATCTCCAAATGTCCTAGAAGAAGGGCTTGCTATAGCAGGCAAGGTTCATCTGTGTCTGTAGGGGTCTTTCCATTTGATCTCACCCCATAAGCAAGTTATTTGTGTGAGCAGATGACAGTTTCCAAAACGTCTCAACCCTTTATATTATACGAGGTACATTAAGCAGCATCGCAGAGGAGTCAAAGCTGGTTCAGAAGATACATGAACACACAGAGCTTTACTAAGACCATGAGTCCACCCACCGGGCACCTCTCCATCCCAGCATACGTCCCCAGCCTCGCACCCTGGAGTGGACACAGAGCAGGACTGGTATGTAGGACAAAACGCACCGGCAGCCTGGCATCCATCCCTGCCCTTGGAAGGGGACGGGAACCAGCCAAGGTCAGCCAGGTGTTATCTGAAGAAAATGCAACGCGATGCTGATCATGGGCGAACAGGCTCAGATAACACGGCGACTCCAGGCACCCCGCAATAGCCAGAGCTAAAGGGTTTTCCACGAGTACGTCATCACCTCGAAAATAAAAGGCATTTCCCCCGATACAACAATCTGATTTAGGAGAATCAAACATTGGCCATAAAAGAGAAACCATACTTTTTGCCACTTTAAAATATGATGTAAGATCACGAATCTCTTGCCAAAGATACCAAACCTCAATACGAAAAAACCTTCCGAGGCTCTACCTAAACCATTTACTCTTCTCAAGTTACTGTTTTATTCATATTCAGCATTTCAGCTGAAATATTTTCCATCTTGTGCATGCCTCTTGTCTATCTTTTTCATACTGAGAGGATTTCTTTCAAAACGTTCATCTGCCCAACTAAACCAACGTACCCAGAAGTTGCAAGGGAACAATTTCATTTAAAGCATAAGTTAGGCGAGGGAAACCTGAGAATTTCCATAAGCCGTTTTAACCGAACGCTTTCAGATTACGACAAATTATTCAGCTGGCACAAGGCCAGCACCACTCTCCACGTCAGAAAAAAAGAGGCCGGGTAAATCCAATAACGAGTATTTAAAAAGACAGGTCAACAACATTAGTTCAATTTTCTCGCTGGAGGCAAAGCGAGGTCATTATGAAATGAGGGGAGGGGGGAGGTGAAGAGGGGATCCAGAAATAAAACGAAACAAAAATTAAAATTAACCTATTGGTTAAATACTTTGCCCTGGGATGTAGCATTCAAGGAGCCATCCTCTTCATCACCCTGCAGCCATAACGGGCCCATCCCTGAGCAGATGCTGCCTCTCAGCTCTCATCAGGCACACGAAGACAGGGCGCTTGTCGAGAGCTCCCAAGATCAGCTGCCAGCACGAGCACGGTTGGGAGAAGGTGCAGGTGTGTTACTCCTGCACGTTCAAATAATACACTAAGGAAAAATTTAAAATGCACTTAAAGGGAAATGATGAGATGCATTGATCTCGCACAGAAAGCTTTTATGATGCAACTCGGTTGATCGGATGAATGCCAAGTTCTTGCCAATCACCCTGCATTGTTCAGAGAAGACCAAAATAGATCTCCTTTTTCCTTTACTGTCACTGCTATTTACACACTGTCTGTATTTCATTTCGTTTCAGAAATAAGATTATAAGAAAAGCTCTCCTTTCTGTTCATAACAATCCCATCTTCATGTGTCCCTATAAAATGCTGTCCCTGATACACCAAATCCTCCTATATTGCATGCACAGGAAACACAGACCACGATTTGGATAAGAAACCTCAGATTCAGCTGGCTTTTCAGGACAGAAGACGTGTTTCCTATCTTATCCTATCTGTCCATCCTCAGTCCAAAAGTCCCTTTCTACAGAAAAATGCTTTTTAACCAATTTAGGGTTGTTATCCTTGTCTATACTTTGGCTGCAGGCCAGAAGTCATCTAAAGTTTCCCAGACATTTAAGGGGCATTGATGTGTTTTAAGCTGTTAGAGTTTGGGGTCTGACAGACCCACTGTCTGAACCCACTTGCTGCATTGTCTTTATACTCGAGCCTCATGGATTTTCCACTTTCCTTGAGCCTTTCCGGTCAATTCTGTGGTGAAACTCACTGTCCATTTCACTTAAACCAGCATCCTTAACCCAGCTTTTAAAGAATGATCAGGTTTGAAAGACAGTTTTTAAAAGAATGAGGGCTTTTCCTTGCTGCCTTTTTTCAAACTTGTTTCTCTGAAACAGAGGTCTTGGGATTTTTTAATTTTTTTTTAAATGAAGAGCGAAACACAAGACCAAGTCATTCATCCTCACACCCCATAACTTGCTCTTTTGGGGTTCCCCCCATCAAAAGTCACCTCAGGCTCTCAGGTTTTTATGAGGAAGGTACCTCCTGCATTTCCATCTTCCAAACAGCTACCATAAAGGCATTCCCAAATTCTGTCATCTCATCTCTTCACATCCCTCCTTGGAAGTCTCCCCTATCACCTTTAGCCCTGTATCACTTAGATCTCAACCACAGCCCTGAAATCAACTGGGTAGAAGTTTCAGCTTCGTATTCAATGGAAAAAAGTCACTCGCAATGTTTACACACCAATCTCCTTTCAATTGCTCAATTTATTTTCTAATGCAAATTATTAGCAGCCCTATTTTCATGGCATTTCAAGATTTCTTCTCTACTAAGACCATAAGTTCATCATTTATATTAAAGGACATTAGTTTCTACAGAAGTGGTAAAAACAAGTCTGCTATGGGAAAATAAGTGCGTGCTCTGCGCCATTTCGTAAAGTTGAGGTTTGACTGAGCAAATTGTGAGCTCTTTGAACAATTTAAAAAAACTATACTGGCTTTCTCGGTTTGAATTCTATCAGGCTCCATTCATCATTTAAAAAAAAATAATTTTAATTTAAAAAACCCCAAACCCTAAGGAAGAGGAAATTTCCCAGCAGAAGTTACCAAATAACCCAACTGAGTATTTTTTTCCTCCAAACTTCAGTCCCGTCTTTAGTCTAAGGACAACCTGCTCACCTCTAACACAAACCACCTTAAACAAACTACTATATTTGTTTAAAGAAAGAAAGTTTCGACATATTTAATACCATCCAGATGCTGTTAAATTCGTCAGCTTCAGTACATCACTCCAGCGATTCAGGTACATTAGTGCCGCCTCAGCAGCAGTTCGTAATTGCGGCTCAGTTTTATTCTCCAGGCACCCAGCACAACTTGTTAGATAGGAAAAAAAATCATATCCTTCTTCAAATAGATTGAGCTTTCTCTGAGTCCATAATTCAGTTTCATAATATACAGTTACAGTTAGTTATGGCCATTTAAGCAGGAAAGATCGTGCTTTGCCTCGATCCTTTAAATTCACTGCTACTGCATGAACCTTCCCCAGTAATAAATGTTATAGACGTAACGGTTCAGAAGTTGCTTCCCAAGGAAACATCCCGCTAGCAGGCTGCGGGTTAAATAAGTCTAATAAACACTTCCAGACTGCATGAACTCCCTGTCCTCACATCCAAGGTGTCATCCTTCCTGGCTCCTCTAGAAAACAGGAGATGGCACCTTCAGGAAACACAAGTAATGTCAGAGCTTCTCTGAGAACTTCTATGCCTACTTCTGTTACCTGAAAAACAGAGTACGTATTGGCATCATACGGTGAAGTAAAACATGTAAGCATAATTATCCCTCCAGAACGCCTTAGAGAACATATGGTATGGAAATGAAACTGCCTTAAATCTATTAACTTGGCTGTGTGATGAGATCAACAGAAGGGAGCGTGAAAAAAATGTTTAAAAATATATTCAGTGTAGGATCACACAACTAAAGCACATTCATCATCCGGATAGTGTCATGACACTAGGAAATGAGCTAAGTGAATCCAAGATTGAAGTTTCATTTTCTGAAGTGCATCTGTTTGGCTCGTATCACACTGAACCTCATCATTCAACCATGCTGGTTTTCATCTCAGACAAGAAAGATGCAAGAACATAAATCAAAAAGGCTTCTTCGTCGAACAGCCATGGAAAACACGTTCCTAATTTGTTTTTTTTAAATAAGTAATCTGGATCCCAGCAGGTCCTTGCCACAGCCCTCCATGCGAGTATGCAATGGATGACATCTCGTTTCAGATTAACCCTTACTAGTGTGCCAGGTTCGGGGGTTTTTGGGTGAAAGCATTAATCTTCACTAGGGAAAGTTAAACCAGATGGCTTTTCACTGAAGCAGATGAGAAGCGCTGGGTCAAACCAACTAAATCAAGGGAGACTGTGTGTTCCTGCAGAGGAGATTACATCCTCCTTTCCTGGGATCATCTGGCCATTGCTTTCTGTGCTTGGAAATGAGGAAAGCCAAAACTTAGGTGGGCTTACCATAGAGCCAGCCAACTGAAAATATTTCTAGGGATGGCAAGGATTTCTTACGTTTCATGTGCCAACAGTACCAGCAAGCAGTCAAAACTCCAGCTGAACATGTTCACAGTAGGACTCTGACTTTGGATCAGGCAGGCAGAAAAGGGGCTGACTCTCTCCAAATGAGACAAGTGGAGGTCCATCACACCACCCACCAGCAGTCCTATTTGGCTGAGAGGCCTACAAAGCACCCAGTACGGAGATTTGGGGAAATTTCCAAAGGAAAGCATGCATGAGCTTGTCTGTCTTCTCCACGCCCAAGGACTCTGGTCACCAGTTCAGTTTTAAGGTGGAAAATGCAGGCAGAAGATGACCAGACCAAGACCAACAATAAGATAACGGGAAGTCTGTCCCATGAATTTTTCTGGCAAACATCTGCAGGAGCACAAATGAGAGGAAAACCAAGCAAGAACTGGACACACAGAAGCTTTAAAAAATTAACATACGGATATTATATGATCTGTTTGAACTGAATTTTGAATTGCCTCCCCCAAAATTACCTAAGTTGATGAGTACTCTGTATATCACAGCTTGACTCCAACATGCTGATGTGGCTACCCATTTTGCCAAACCAGAGGCTGCGACATCTCTCCCTTTTGGTGCCCCCTTATCTCCCTGAGGTTTTGCAGGTCCCTTTGCTCCACACCACAACCAGAGCAAATTAAACCACCATTATACACCATGGTAAAGAACAATTAAATCAGATGAGTATCAAAGCCACCAAATGGTGGCACGAGGGCATTTAAAATAGTAATTAGAAGAATTAAAAAGTGGAGAAGGCTAGCTAATGAGTTCAAACAGAAATATGACGAGATGAGTCCCGTTTATGTGATCTCTCGTAACATGATAAAGAAATTCAACAGTTTTTTTTCAGATTCATCTCGAGCACGGCCATTCTGTGGGCTGGCTTGCTGTACTCCGCAAGAGTTCCCAAGGGGGTGCTCCCCAAGGGGTGTCCTGGCGTTATTTTGCAAAAGATTACCCCATAACATAAAGCTGCAACAGGAATTTTGCGTAAGAATGGGGGAAAATACCTCCTCTGTCTGCAGTGCCTGCCATCTCAACCCTAGTGCTACCTCCTCTCTCATCAGCTGTAAGATCACCTCTGGAAGCAATTTTCTCTCCCCACTTTCCCCCAGAAAAGCAAAAAAAACCCACATCACAACCGCCAGCACTTTGGAAAAATCAGAAAGACACTTTCGAGTTACCTCGTTTCGCATTATTTTTATCTTCCCTTGTGCCTATACTTTGCAAGCCTGAACAGAAGTAAATAAATATCAGCCACCAGCCCCACACCACCAGCCACCTTCCGACACCGGTACCGTATCTCGCTCAAGCTCTGGGGCTCGGTGCAGCTCGATTCGCTCGATGTGGTCTGCAGCAGAAGATGCTCAGTCTCTGGGATCCCTGTTCTCCGGAGCAGGACGGATGAGTGGTTTTACTTGCAGCAGCAACAATCTGCTTCTGGCCTCCGTCATCCTCCTCCTCGCCAGGTCGCCGGACCGTGTAGGCGCTGCGGGAATGGGCTGCACATATTTCAGCCACGGCACTGGAAGCCCTGGGCTGATCAGGAGCTGCCCACGGACACCAGATTCTTTATGCATTTTCTGCGTGCATGCCGTAGGCAGCACCAGAAATACCGTCCATGTGGAAAAACGAGCAAATCTTTTACTTCTGTAATACAGAAAAAGCCATCTCACTAAATCCAGCTTTGTTTCAGGGTCAGGAGTGCACGCTTTCTGCAATGGGGGTAATTCGGGAACACTGATAAGTTTGTTTTCTGCGCATAAATAACCGACGTTCAAACTCAACTGCTTTATCTCAGTGAAGGATAAAGCCCTTGGTGGCAATGCCCTAATATTTGTCCACTCACTTATCAGCGGGAGACTTATTACAAAGGCTAATTCAAGCAGAGATTAGATTTCACAATAGCATCAGATATTCTTCAAACGCCAGTAAATAAGATTAATGCGAGTGCCGCTGCTGTAGGTTTTCACCTCGACAATGGCTTAAATAAAAAAAAAATTAACCTCACTCTGGTCCCTCCAAAGTAATCTTTATCATATTTCATTGCGTAGACATCACCTCGCTTCTCTCGGCCAACGACAGCTACAAATAGTCTGCAGGAAGCCACTAATTTCCTGAAAAGAGGGTTAACCGAGAATCATAGAAAACAGAAAATTAAAGTGGGTATAACATCTCGACTAGGCTAAGCATAGTGTAGGAGAGAAAACAAACAATTGCTCACAGCACTGAGCATGATCAGAAATCTAAACCCATGTAAAATTAAAAAAGACTATTCCAATCATCAACATAAACCTGACAAAGAATTACCTTCTTCAGCACACTTGCCTACAGAAAGCCACTTTCCACGCTCAGGTACAGTTTTCACATGTATCTATCTAAAGGTGACCATTTAAAATTTTAATTAGAAACAGAGACAACTTAGTTGTAAAATATACCTTGCAATTCAGTGCTCTCACATCAAGGATGAATTCAGAAACTGAATAGCAAAAAAGAACTTGGCAACGCAGTGAAATTTCACTTGCTCAACCGTCGTGCTGACAGATCAGAGACACGCGAAAAATCCACTCGGCGCTCTGCGGGAAGCAATCCAAAATGAAAATCACAGAATCACAGAAGCTTTGGTGACTTCACAATGAAATAAATAAATAGCGTTAAAAAGTAGGAACCTTGGTTTTAAAACGTCCTAAATTGCCACAAAACATTGTGCAACAGAAAGAGAGGAGGGAATGCACAGACAGCCGCGTCAACACCAGCAGAAAAACTAAGAAATATTCCTTAAATATAAGCATTACAGCAGCCCTCCAAACCTCCAGGGATTGCACAATACTGATGCAGAATAAAGAGGTGATAGGAAAGCCATGCAAGCTCTGTGCTGCGGACTCTTATGCGCATGAAATAACCAAGAAGTGGGTGAAGGGAAGAGACGCGTGTGACGCGGCAGCAAAAGGGGCATCAGAGTGATCCAGTATTTAAAATGTCACTGTACAAATACAAATTGAGGGAGCTAACTCCAACAGAGACAGATTAAAAAAAGGTAAAATTCCCTTCTTGGGCACTTATCTCAGCCAGTGGAGTAGCTTCCCTCTGCTGAGGGGAAAGGCAATCTTACCCTGCCCAAACCTGCCAGGATACTGCAGTAAAAATCATTATTTTTATACAACCACGTTGCTCTTCTCTTGCATCCAGCTACACCCTTACTGAATTAACTTTGCATTTTTCATCTGTACCTCTAAGGCTCTTCCTCGTGTATAACTTAAGATCACTATCAAGAGGTTGACTCCTCTGCAAGCTCGGGATGCTGATCTCCATCTCCAACCCATTAAGAGGAGAAAAAACAAAAACCCACTACTTTCATGATTTTCCAAGACTCTCCCATCACACATTTGAAAGAGGCAGCCTCTAAATATTTATACATCCTTTTCATGTTCTCTCAAGCTTTCCTCTCCCTTATACAACAACCTACAAAACCAAAATATCCCACAGCCAAGGCTGTAGGTGTGCCAACCTACAGTTTTTTGTCACCGTTCTTGGTAGACCCTACAGATCCATCTCAAACGGTGACATCGTCTGCAACTTCTGCAAGATACCTGCAACTAGGGCACACAGGCAATGCAATAAATAAGTAGAATAAGCCTAAAAAAATCTGTATCATACTGTAAACCACTTATAAAGTAATGTTAGAAGCCTACAAAATGCCTTGCAGTTGAACAAAATCCCTAACAACAAGCGTAGAGCTCGCAACGAGGAGGTTTCTGCATCAAGCCACTGGTGACATGTCCTGCAGATTGGCGCCCTTCCCAAGGTCTATTTGTGCCTTTCCCTGCCACCAGCACCATCTTAAATTCCTTCTGATGAAACCACTTGCATTCCTTGCTCTGAATAAATAAAATTATGATTTTAAAAAATCACTAACAGATTTAAAGCTAGCTTGATTTAACCAAAAATGAGGGAGAAGCATTTCTATATTGTCACTTTTACCAGGAGAATGAAGGAGAGGAGGGCAGGAACCTCTGCTGGCTTCTCAATGCTGAGCTAAGCACATCTTTGCTTATACCCTCGGGAAAAACGAAACGAAAAATTCCCTTCTTAGCCTAAGAATTTTCGAACTGGCACACTGAAACCCCACATATGAGCTCTAGAAAGTGTGAAAACTGCTGATTGTATCATTGATCTCCAAGGGCCTTTTCCAACCCACATCCAGTCGGACAAGTACATGTCTTCCTCAAAGCAGTGAGAAGAAACCCTTCTTGCCCTCAGGGTGAATTAATCGAGCTTATCACAAATTCCCTCAAGATTCGGGGACATCGCGTCGCTCAACGAGAGATCCCAGGACCAGAAAAACAGCCTCCGCTCAAGGAAGGTCCCAGTTCAGCTCTGGTTTGAAAGCACAGGCTGCTCCTTTGATGCCCTGCCAGAAGTGGCCTCCAGCGAGGAAGCCAGGGCTGAGTCACGCCACCGGCAGAAGGATCTCACCAATCTGGATTGAAAAGCACAGATGGAACTGGGGATTTTTCTCCCCTACTCCTCTGCCATCTCCACCTCTGCACAGCAATTCACGGGCATTGCATCCAGCAAAGGAAACGCAAAAATACACAGCAGGAACGGGGAGGATCTGCAAACCAAGGCTTTTTTCTAAAAGGAGAAAAACTGAGACAAGGGGGTTCAGGGACTGAAAGGATCAGCTGGTGAGAGCGCTGTAAAAGCTTTTATTTTTTCACTGGCTTGCACGAATTCCAGTTGGCATAAAGGTTTATTGCTTTCCACACCTGCGGAGCTACAAGCCAAGAGCTCATACTGCTTCTGCATCACCTCTTTAACTGCTGTGTCCTCTAATCTGAGTTAGCTCATCCATTAATTCTAGGAAAAAAACCACAAAAACAAAAGTCTAGCCCCAGTTTACTCTCCAACTGAGTCCAAGACACATCCATTTTACATTCACAGAAGATGTAGGGGGGAAAGTAGTCTTTTATGAAAATATAACATCTTGACTATTAAAGACTTACTTAAAATTATTGCACAATTCCTACTTCACAGGAAATCAATTTTGCTCAGTGGTTGGCACAAGGCATTTCCTTGCTGCATTCACTATCACAATCTATTGTTACTCAAAAAAATACTACAGAGAAAAAAACCACAGCAGTAACATCTTCTTTGTCTTTTCAGTTCAATTTAGCAATTCTGGCAATAAAACTACCAATTCAACATGTGCTTTACTTAAATCAAACCGAAACTGCAAAGCAGCTGCTGTAGCTGCCGACCTTGCTCTGCACCAGAGCATTTGAACACTCACTCCGTGCCTCTTTATTGCTGGGTTTTGGGTTGTCGCTGCTTTTTTTTTTTAATCTCTCCAGCCCAACCACTAATTTAAAGGAAACTGTGCTGGATGCTCTAATTGACCCCATTCTCTTCCTTCCCTAGTTTGTCTCTATAATTAGCCCTTCCCAGCTCAGCCCAGCAAAGTGAATCAGAAACAAGACCTTTCTGAGCCTCACCCTGCAGCCCACAGCAACTGCCTCGTATTGTTTTTTTGCCCACCCTTCCAAAAAAAAAAAAAAAATCAACACATGCTGCAGCATTAACTGCTTCAGGACAAAAAATAACACTGAAAAAGAAAAGAAAAATCAAGAGCAAATGTGCATTCAAAATTTTTGAGTGAATGGCGCAGCTCATCCCAATGAAACTTTCACTGGCAACACTAACCCATAGGGTGTACTTTGTAACGTGAGCAAAATACTTCTTTTCCTCAAGATAATACAGAGTTGCACGCTGTCCAGGCTAAATTCACCTACTCAGGACTTGGGCTGCTGTGTTATCTCGGCACACACATGAAGTGCCAAGAGTAATTCAGCTCTGCACTAGGGCATCAGAAGGACCCACACCTTGTTATTTGAGAAATTATAAGGCATGTAGAGAATGAGGAAAGGAAACACATTAAAAAAATACTCTTATCAGCAAGCAAATGCCACCAAAGAAAATTTATTTCCCTACTCGCCTCTATAACAGGCAACGATTACTGCCAGGTGACCAGAGCTGGGGTTATTTTTAGGTACTTACAAGACCAAAAAACCCATTAAAAAACCTGAACACCAGTTTAGGTCTGGATTTGCAGAGCTGTTGAGCACTGGAAGGTGCAGAATGAAGTTACGTGTCCTCAGCAATGTCAGCAAAAACACATGGCAATGTCAAAGTCTGCAGGTCTGACTTGGCCTGACCCACGTCCTCCATGCCACCGTGGCATCTTCTGTCTTGGTCTTCACATAAGGACAGCAACACAGCCTAAGGCAACCATCCAAAACTAAGCCAGAGGAACTTCATTGGTTAGTTTTGAGCTCCATTTTTCTTCTCCCATCTCTAAAGCCCCAAGAGCACCCATGTCAAGAGGCTGTTCCTGAAGAAGGTGCCCACCAGGAGAAGCACCCCAAGGTCTACAAAGCTTGATATCGGTGTGCACCAAGTCCCTAACCCACTGCACAACTTTCACGCTTGACTTGGCAGCTTTACACTTATTTTGCCCTCCATGAAGCTTTTTTGTTGCATGGAGCTTAGAAACCAAAACAGTTGCATTTTTTGATGATTAATGAGCATTACCAGCTGAGATTGGAGTTCTCCTCTTCAAATCCATCAGCGGCCAATTGCTAAATATTATCCTGGTGTTTCGGAGCTATAGCTGCCCAAAGCACACAGCTACACATTCTTCCATAATGATCAGGAATTTTGACATTTATACATTTAGAAAATTAAACTGCAGCTGGCAGGAGTTTCACTAATAACAGCAGCATCTGAACCTGTAATGATCTTTCACCTAAGGAAAATTGTTCAAGTTTTTTAAATACTTGTCCCCTCCACCCCCTGAAGAGCATACCTGAACAAAAAGTATGTAGATTAATGCTCCCAGAAAAGCTGAACAGCAGAAAAGTTGAACCAGTCCTACAAAAAAACCTCCACCAACCTTTCACAATGCAGAGAGCAGTCCATGCTTAAGTAAAAATAATTCCTAAATAACACAGAAAAACTGCATGTAAAACCTTTTAAATCCATGTCTGCAGGTTTTAATTTCAATTTTTTTTCTTGAAAGAAGAGAGATTCTCTCAAGGATTTAATTTTTACTAAAAATAAACACAACGCAGGAGAGAAGATCGCAATCTCCCCACCATACGGCCTGAATCACAAACATTAACACTGAGTTACTTTTAAATTGAGTTTTCAAATGAGTTTTGCGTGCAAGTGAACATCGTTCATATTTACTACGAGAAATCTCGCAGCAGGGCCATTCACTAGGCTACAGCCACACAAAACTCCTCATTCAGCTTTTACTCCTCAAGTTTCACATCCTCCTGGACAAAACAAAAATGAAAGCAGGGGTCAAGTAGGACAGCTGCACCACAGAGAGGTAAACCAGAGGAGGAAACCCGATGTTGCTAAAAACCCAGCCAGCAAACACGGTGGGCGAGATTCACACCTTCCTGCAACGAGAACAAAATACAGGAAAATATGCAGGCAGGGTTCTGTTTCCTTGTTTCAGTTTCCAGATCTTATTTGTTTCCAGGAAAGACTTCTAGGTGGGAGGATGGAATTCTCAGTATCGCAAACGTGGACTCTGGTGCTCATTTTTTTCTCTGTTTCATTATCCTGGAAGTGGATTATTTAATATGTGGAT
>NW_010204807.1:9621-9968 GCF_000695765.1 Mesitornis unicolor | reverse complement strand
CCATCCCTGGAAAGGTGATGGAACAACTTGTTCTTAGCACCATCTCAAATCAGGTCAAGGAAAAGAGGGTTATCAGGAGTAGTCAACATGGATTCACCAAGGATAAGTCATGCTTGACCAACCTCATAGCCTTTTACAATGGCATAACTGGATGGATTGATGAGGCGAGGGCAGTGGATGTGGTCTATCTTGATTTCAGCAAGGCTTTCGACACTGTCTCCCATGACATACCCACAGCCAAACTTGAAGCATGGATTGGGAACTGGCTGAAGGGCTGAACTTAGAGAGCTGTGGTCAGTGGAACAGTCTGGTTGGAAGCCTGTGTCTGGTGGTGTTCCTCAGGGGGG
>NW_010204807.1:8751-9537 GCF_000695765.1 Mesitornis unicolor | reverse complement strand
CTGACACTCCAGAAGGCTGTGCTGCCATTCAGCGAGACCTGGACAGGCTGGAGAGGTGAAAGGTAATGAAATTCAACAAAGTCAAGTGTAGGACACTGCATCTGGGGAACAACCCCATGTACCAGTACAGGACGGGGGCTGACCTGTTGGGGAGCAGCTTAGGGGAAAAGGACCTGGGGGTCCTGGTGGACTGCAGCTGACCATGAGCCAGCAATGTGCCCTTGCAGACAAGAAGTCCAATGGCATCCTGGGGTGTCTTAAGAAGAGTGTGGTCAGTAGATTAAGAGAGGTTCTCCTCCCCCTCTACTCTGCCCTGGTGAGGCCACACCTGGAATATTGCATCCAGTTCTGGGCCCTCCAGTTCAAGAAGGACAAGGAAAGACTGGAGAGAGTCCAGCGTAGAGCCACTGAGATGACGACGGGACTGGAGCATCTCTCATATGAGGAAAGGCTGAGAGACCTGGGTCTGTTTAGCCTGTAGGAGACTGAGGCGGATCTCATTAATGCTTATAAATATCTAAAGGGCAGGTATAAGGAAGATGGGACCAGACTCTTCTTGGTTGTGCCATAGGACAAGGGTCAATGGTCACAAACTGGAACACAGGAGATTCAACCTAAACATAAGGAAAATCTTTTTCACTGTGAGGCTGACAGCACTGAACAGGCTGTCCAGAGAGGCTGTGGAGTCTTCTTCTCTGAAGACATTCAAATCCTGCCAGGATGCGTGACCTACTCTGGGTAATCCTGCTCTGGCAGGAAGGTTAGCCTGGATGACCTTCAGAGGTT
>NW_010204807.1:0-8686 GCF_000695765.1 Mesitornis unicolor | reverse complement strand
GCATTAAAAACAGCCAAGCATTGCATGGTTTTCCTCCTGCATCCCTCTCCTCTTCCAGCAATAAGGAGATGCCATCCCAAGTAGGTGGCACCCACAATGTGGAGTCTAACAGCTACCACCAGAGCTACCTTTTGCCATAATCATGTTTTAAGAAGACAAAACATATAGAACTGGGGCAGCCCAGCAGGCTCTACTCCAGCCCAACATGCAGCCCCTGGATGCTGCATCCCTGCCTGCACTGTAAGCTGCCCTTATGGTGGATGGAAAGCCAGCCCATGCAGCCATCAATAAACCTGTTGTCTGCACCTGATCATGCAGAAAAGTTGGCCCTCAGGGGGGTTAGCACCTGACCAGCTCTTCACCTATTTGGGCAAAGGGTTTGGCTGGAGAACCAAGACATCTTTGTGTCTTGGCTTCCGTGGTTTGGGTTTCAAAATGTTCCCCACTCCATCCCGGAAGAGTCAGACTTCTGTCAGCCACCACAGACCCAAAAAATTAAGTAAACAGACTTCATATGCCAGTGAGAGGCATCTCCTTTTACCACCACACACAATTTCAAATGTCCTGTAGCTTTGTCTGGCACAGGATTTATTCAGTATTTGAACTGTCCAGGACAATGAGGTAGACAATGTATTTTTTAAAACTTCTCAATTATGTAAACTCCTCAAATATTTTTGGTAAATGAGTGCTGGTTTAAAAATTGTGAAAAAGAAATCACACAGCAATTATTATTATTAGTAGTAGTATAATTATTCACAAAATAATAACATTATTATATTTTGATTAAACAATGCTGCACTCAGGAGACTACAGGAAAAGGTCAGACAAAGGCTTTGGTGTATTAACAAAGCCACTCTGAAATCTTGGAAAGACCTCAAGTTTCTTAACAGTTTCATCCAGGATTTGGGGCTAAACTGCAGCTGCAAAGGTACGCTGTGCCAGGGAGCAAAGTGTGTGTTATGAGGATGCCTCTCTTGAGCTGGGAATTTGTATTTTCTGCTACAAATTCTCCTACCACTTATACTCCATACTGTCTTCCTCCTTTACACCATGTCCCTTGTGTTGTAATAGGACAATGTGCCTATTTCTCTCCATCCTTTTTTGGAGGCGTGTACCTGAATTGTATTAATTCTGGCACACACATAATAGCTGCAGCATGGGGGGGGTGACGGGGACACGGAGCACATTAATTCAGGCTGGATAAGGGACTTCTCATCTCTGGGAGCTAACAACAGCCCAGGCTGCAGGGGAACGAGGGAGATGGTCCATGGGGCCAGAGTGACAGGGACCAGGGAGCATCACACAGCACCCAGGTCCACAGGGTGGGTGAGGACTGTCCACGCCACTGGCATTGCTTCTCATCTGTGCCAAGGAAAGTGGACCTGGTGCAATGACAAGGGGTAATGTGCAGTAATTTGACTTTTTATAAACACACAATGTTTTCTTGGACATTCTGCCCCCCTTTTTTTTAAAAAAAAAACTTCTCCAAAAAATCAAATTCTGTTCTAAATTTTGGCATGTTTAAAGTTGTTGTTAGAAAACCCTGTAACAAGTCATCCTCAGATAAATTAGCCATCACTCTGTTTCTCAGAGATAAGTATCTCCTTCATGACTGGCTATCCAGACCTGTTGGTTAAGAACCTGTTGGTTTCAGACCCAACTCTACAGGATATCCACAGGATAACAAAGAGAACCTGAGTAAGGAGAATTTAAGTTCATGTGCCATAGACTGCTTCAGGTTTAGGAATCGGACTTCCTTATTTCTCCAATTTTTTTATTTTTTAAAAATATAATCAAATAGTTCATAAAAAATATATCTTTTTTATAATCATACCTTGACAAAAAAAACCAAACATTTTAGCAGCAGAAATGTAGCAAAATAGTTCTCCTCTCCTATGGACTGCAATTTTAAAAGTATCTTATTGTATCCCTCTGGTTTAAGGAAGGGTGAATCTGTAAAGATGCTAGAAGCAGAACATCTGACATCTGCTGTGACCGCTTGGGAGATCTCTCTATGCAAAAGCCTGAGAGCACAGGGTGATGTTAAGGAATCTTTCCACTGCTGAATGATTTGGTATATACTGAATCAGATTTTTTCTGGCAAAGTTTACATTGCCTGAAAGTCAGGAGGCTGGGACAGATACATCAGGAGCTGATACCCTGAACTGTCAAACCACTGCTGTTGGGGGGGACCTTCTGTCCCAGGCTTTGCTAATAAACTTTGCCTGCCTTGGTCCTAATCACGGGGATTGCCATCTCAGGGGGACTGCTTTTACCCCTGGAGGTTTGGTGCAGAGCCACAGCCAGGTCAGAGACCACACATTCGTGTCAGCACCAGCTCTGGTGTGTAACAAACCCCTGGAGAGGTTGCTGGCGACAGACATCTCACCATCTCTAGTGTGATATGAACCTGAAACCTGCAGCCCCTATTAACCATGGCTCATTAATTCCCCTCAGACCACCATAGAATAAAAAATAAATTAAAGAATAATAAAAATCAGTGGGACACAATCGGTCAGTGAAATCAAGCATAGTGGAACTGAGATGTATTTGCAAAGCACTGCTCTGATAACTGTGTCAGGGTTTACACACCTCCAGTCCCAGGCAGTTCAGTCGCTCAGGTGGGCTTAAGCATGGTAAGAAGCACAGCCAGACTGGCAGGTTTAAGCCTCTTTTTAGAGAAGTTAGCCATATAAAGTGTGGTGGTGCTATGTCTTTCCCCAGAGATAGGCAGCTCCAAACCAGATCTTGATGCAGAGGAAAAAGCACTTGCACAGCGCAGCCACCCATTAAAGATTTCAGGCTAAACATGTAAGCAATTAGTATGCATGAGACCTCCTTCATTTCTTTGTTATTGTTCAACAGAAAGTACTTCGGAAATTCTGCAACTTGAGTTTTAAAGGCAAAAAAACAAGAGATAACTGTAGCCAAATGAACCTTGACAAATGTTGTTTCCTAGCCCTATTGGATATAAACAGATTATGTATCTGCTTAAAGTAACACACAGGATTGCTGTTACACTTCAGAAGGCTTCTCCATTAATAATTTCAAGTATTTGGAAAAGTTCATGCACTCCAGCTGAGGAATTTTTTTATTAGGTAAAAGATTTGATATTTTCCTGAGCCAAGAATGTACATTTGGCAGAATGACATGCACCCAGTACAATACCAAAACTGTATTAACCGTGGGCAATATATCCCAAGCTTTTTCCTGCTAGAAACCCCGCTTGGGAAAAAAAAGAGATGTGAACATAGAAGAGAAAGGGGAAGAACATAAAAGTTTCCATGAAGAGGATAAAGCATGTCTCTGTCCCAACAGAGGAGGTCATAGGGCAACAGGTGGAATGAAAGCCTCCAGCAAAAACTGCTTCAGAGGTTTCTTCAGACAGGTTTAAATCATGCTGCTTTCCATCGCGCTGGCCTTTGACTCCTGCTATCACCTGCCCCGGGGCACTGGGCCACACAGACTTTCGGAGGCCGGGTTATGAGACGTCTGAAGCATGTCGCTGAATGGGGAGCATGGCAGCCGGGCGTCACAGCAGGGAAGGGCTGATTAACTGGTGGGATGAAAAGCCTGATTAGCAAAACACGCCTCAAAAAGGCAAAGGCAGATCCAGCCACACCAGAGAAGTCTTCTGGAAGAGATACGATTTAAATCAAGAATGGAGCTAATTAGGCTTTTTGGAAAATAATTATGGATCATATGACTTAATGAAGAGTGAAATGCTTGTCAAATGTAGCCGGGATTTATTTAATCTTTTGTGATTAAATCCCCTTTATAGTTCTGAGCTTTGGAATTACTCCCTCAGCACCAAAGCACAAATTAAACCCCCTAAATGGAGTTTAATTATACTCTGATGGCTGTCCCCACTCTCCCTAAATACTGATAAAAGCCTCTGGTGTAAATACTTCTACTAAAACATAACCAAAGCAAAGCCTCTGGTTTACAGCAATTATTGACTTACTTTTCATTGAGTATGAAATGTCAAAAAGCCCCACAGCAGCAAGGATGCTGCACCCACAGCTTTCTTCTGAAGGTAGACTGCAACCTCCACGCTGACACCACCAGATACAGAGCCCATGTGCTGAATCACAGGAAAGAAAGACTAAAACCCTGCTGAGATCAAGCACAGCATGCATGTTAAAGATCTGGTCTGAGCTTCATAACGAGCCTTTCTCTCAACATCATACAAATCCTTGAGGAACTACTCAAATTTGGGGATGCAATATGTTCATTTGTCATCACAAATACCAAATGACCACAGCACGTGTGATAACTGAGGTCTCTCTTAGAGTTTTGAACTTTCAAGAGGTCAGTAATCAAGTGCCAATCTCGTCCTCAATTAAAGAAGGAAAAAATTCCCCTGTTGTTCCTGCTAAGCCAACCATAGCACTGAAAGCCTATGGGTTTTATTTTTGATTTACATGTGCAACTGCTTTCCTAACTGCATTGTCAAAGCTTAAGATCGTTATCTCAGAAAACAGTGGATCAATTAACTCATAGACAGGCCACAAGCAAGAAAAGTGTGCAATAAATGGTGTGTAGGCATCCCTGCTGCTTAGGGGAGGCACTGAATGGGCTGTATTCCTCACTACAGTGTCATTTTACCCAGCACCATCGGCATTAGAGGCCAAAAATGTCTTTCGGTACATAATCTGAACTTGCATGAGAAACAATACCCAAGAGATCACTAGTGTGTGAGGATTTGCCTCCTGTAGGAGAAGTATTAGTAGACTGTGTAATAAACAAGATCCTATTCAAAAATGGAAAGACTAACATCATTCACATAAGGCAAAATAATAATAATAATGATAAAAAAGTCTGCACTTCTGACAGAAGGATTATGGATCAATTTGTAGCCTCAGTTAATGGTGTGGTATTAACAAGCCCTTTGAGTGACAATACAGCAGCCAAATGTTGATGTGCTGCTTCCAGTGTGACCGAAGACCTCACAAAATAGTTCTTTACCCAGTGCTGGATAACATTTTCAGCACAGGGAGGCCTCTTTGGTCTTCAGTTTGTATACTCATCTAGTCGAAATTCATTAATGACTACTTCATTTCCTGTGGCTGTATTTAAAGACACAAAGTTCTTGCTCATGCAAAGATCTCCTAGTCCAGAACATAACTCTGTATTAATCTGGCATTACCAGAAAAAGATCAGACTTCTGGCTATGCCCAAGGAGAGGATGTCCTGGCTTGTCTGGGACATGACCATATTTCCTATCACACATATCTGTCAGGCAGTCATTTATCACCACAAAACCAAAACCAGGTGTTACAGAATACCCTCTATCCCTCAGCCAGAAATAAATAATCAAATCACACACCCTTTAAATACCTATATTCAAAATACCATGCAGACTGTAAAAATACCAGGGCCTCACCTTAAAAAAAAACACAATTCCATAGAAAATCTCATGTAAAGGAAAGCATATTTCTAATCTGGAGAAAATATAGTTGCACTATTAACTGCTGAAGCACACACAGTGTATTAGACACATACTAGCTCTCAGTCTCATTTTATTTACAGCCCAGGACAGTGCTTGGCTGGCTGGGGATATCATGGAGAGGTGCACTGTGCAAGTAGAGAAAGAGCTTTTCTCACCTGTTTCTGGGCATGGCAACCTATGGAAACAGGAAAATAAACATTTCTTCACTTTAAAATACTTAGAAATTACATAGCTTCAAATAAGGAATTTAGAGTTAAGTAGCCTATGCTGTTGTATCAGTCAAAGATGAAAAAGTGTGTTTAAGAAGAGGCAAATACAAAATGGTTAAAGGATGCTAGCCTTGACAATTTTTTAGTCATTTTTAGTGAGTTTATTATTTTGATGTTTAATGATATCTACCTTTCTATAGTTGGTTTGGGGTTGTTTTCATAACTAATATTTTTGCAGAATTACTGAAAAGAGATTATATAAAACACAATTTAATACTAGATATTCAATCAGCATTATAACCAGTCATGTAGAAAGAGCTTTGTCAAGACTGGTAAAATGCAGACTGCAGTCTGGTGGCTGCAGAAGGACTTATACACACCTCCTTGTAAACATAAGGATAAAAGTTGCTTGTAACCTTGCAATTTCTGTGACCTGGTTGATGCTCTGTTTCTATCTAATTTGATATCCCAATGTTCTTCACAGTCCAGATATAAATTAATAGACACTTCTAACATAACTTTTACATTCCCTATCATAGCTACACAACCAAGCTCCTCTCTTTCATGGCTCTGTTGACTCCAGACCTAGAGGGTTTGAAAGTGGAAAAATATGTTCTGTGTTTGTGCTCTAAGAGGAGAGGACAGCAGTCAGCTCTGAGAAACTTTAATTCAATGAATCGTGACTTTGACAAAACACATTCCTGTAGTTTTGTGCTGTTTGGAGCAGAATTCTCCTTTAGTCAGATTTTAAGCGGTTGCCTGCGTGTTCATTCAGTATCTTATTTGTTCTTGATAAATTTTGTAGTTTGGGAAATCTCTTCCCAAGCATGGAACTTTGGAACAATTTCTTCTGTGCCGAACAGTTATTTTTAAGTCCCTAAAAGGAAGCCAGGCACTCTTGAAAGGTAATTATCTCCTGCTGGGCATCTGCCATTAGCACATAAATTACAAACCAGCCTCTCAGCATTACCTGGAGGCTCATGCGGAAACAAACTAAAAAAATATTTGTAACATATTCCTTCCTTCTATTATTTAAAATACATTTTTTAACAAGACAAAGCTGTAATATTTGCATTTGTTTTAACTTCTTCTTGTTTTACACATAACTATGCCTTTTCTTTGGAGAGAGTCTCAGAAGTATGGGGATGTGGTAGCAGTAGGAAAAAAACTGTGGTTATCACCCATCTGTGGGCCATGTTGGTTTCCCAGGTGATGCAGAAATCTCATTAAGCTGTGTAACGAAAGACAGTGTACATGGATATTTGTGACTGCCCCAACTGCGGGGCAATTCACACTGAGCTGCAGATGCAAAGCTAGACCAGGGGTATGGAAAATAGCTTAATGCCATCAACAAGCAGGATGGTTTAACGCTTTAGGAGACGTATCGTTTGAAGGCCATGACAGCGTTAAATGCAAGCAGAACCATGAAAGCAGCTCAAGCTCACAGCTTATCTCACATTTACTCGATTAAATGGTCATTAGGATTTCAAAAGCCACAGCAGATGAGCCAAGCCGGTCTCACGCAGCTATGGGCCATTTACAAAGAATGCACGTAAGGGCCATTTTGGGGAATAACTCATAAGCTAAGCAGAGAAAATGTGAGTCATGGGTTTTACTGAGAAAACCACCACCTTCATACAGCCCAGCTGAGACACCTAGCTGGTAGGAGGGTGGTAGAGGGTGGTTTTAAGGCAGTCCCCCATGCCACAAGCCTCCACGGCTGCAGAAAATTGACATGCTGTATGCAGATGAGGCACCCTGCTCCTCATAACCCTGGTTTTAATGGCAGAGCCATCTCAGATGTAAGCGACACCAACAGGCAGATCTGATGCTCGGCAGAAGGAAGCAGATATAAAAGGTCCCCTTGGTCTGCAAGTTTTTGTCTCTCCTAAGTCAATGCATGACTGTTCTTGGATTACGGTCATGCAACGTACAGTGTTGTTAAAAAAACCCAATAATACAGGTGTTAAAGCTGTTAGAAAAAGACATCCCAAAATATATCTCCTTTTCAAGTGTGCAATCTGTTATTTACTAAGTGTTTACTGAAACTGCTGATGTGAATTAAGTGCAAGGTCCCAACCACAGCACACTCCCGGGGCTGCGTGAACGAAGACGGGCAAAGTCAGCCAAAAGGAAAAACAGAACAAAACCAATAAAAACAGTGTTCCCAGCCCCTTGGCAAACTCCATCTGCACACAAACAGAAAACTGCATGAATCTGTCTCGAAGCTGCCCCCTGGACAAGCACCTTCCAGCTTGGGTTTCTAGCAGTTTCTGGATCAGCAGAATTCACGTTCACAAACGGACGAATACGCAAAAGTAAGGCATAGCTTGTGAAACATTCCCATATTATAGCAGTATGGAGTAGTTACCACCAAAAAGCCAGCTTTTTATGTAACCTTTTTCAGATGATCACTTAAAAAAAAAAGTGTTCCTATTTACCGTATTATAAAAAAGAAAGATTTTTTTTTTTAAATTAACATTGACATGCCTTTAAAATAATATTTAAACAAGAAGGGGTAAAATAGCACAAAGAAAAACTTGTTACAAAGTCAATGAAATTTATCTGTGATTTGCAGTTGTAATTGCACTTTTAGTTTCTCCCCTCTTTTCCCAGATTCTTTCTCCAGGATGCAGGCATACTGAAATGGAGTAAGCTGGGAAAAATCCTTAACTTCAACCTTAGCCAAAACCTAAAAATAATAAATCTTTCTGAAAGGAAGCTCAAAAAAGAAAAATCATTTTGTGTTCTTACTTGAGCCAACAAAGATGTAAAAATAAGATACAACTAGAATGCAGAAATCATTGTGTTTCATCTACAACAAAACAGGTCTCCCAGGTTCTACAGACTTGCATGAAATATCTGGCCTTCTGTCATCCAAGATATAACAATTTCGACTACAGACACAGAAATCTGAATTAAAAAATATTTTTCAAGATGCTGCAGACTTCAAACTGTAATCTCACCTAAAGAAACCTTTGTTACACTAGCAGAAATGTAATGCTATAAAATGGTGCCTTAGGGA
>NW_010204806.1:0-3597 GCF_000695765.1 Mesitornis unicolor | reverse complement strand
AAAAAAAAAATAAAAAAAATATTCGAAAGGGAGACCTAAGCCATGTAAAATATTTAACATGAACCACTTCAGCTGCCTCAAAACAGGTTATAAAGATACAAACTTTTGATGAATTCATGCTATTCAGTTCATCTATTGCCCAGACAGGTCGTATCTTGAAAACATATCTGTTACTTTTAGACTCAAGAGAACAGTAATTGTATGAAAATTCCTATCCTAACTTCATGTAGGGTATTATTCATTCTCTCCCGAGCTGCTGGGACTATACACCAATCCTGTTCCTGGGGACATGCAGAAGCACAGAGCAATCTTCCCTGGAGATTTCTTTACTCCATTAAAAGTTCTTATTCCCCACTCAGCTTCATGCCAATTTACTGATGTAATTCACAACATATTTCTGTCACTCAGTAGGTTGCTTACAGTTACTGATGCACATCAACTAACATCCCAATACCATTATCTTTTTTGGGACTTGTATCTCCTCAGCTTTCTGTGACTCAGTTTTTTCCCAAATTATTACCCCAGCCATTACTACACTACCAGGTGAATCATAATAGCATAAAGTAGGAACACTGGAAGACAGGTACACATAGTTACTGAAAATAAAATCACAGCTTCAAAGATTGTTCCACACACAATATTTGTATACACTTCTTTATTACACCTTGAGCAAGTAAATATATATTAATTTATTAAATATCTAAGTATAGCTTACAGACTAGTAATGGTCTCATATAATTTCTGGTGTCCTAAAGAATTATCAGAACACTAAAGAAGAGAGATCTGAACATATACAGAAATAGCTCAAAGCAGTGTCACCAGAGAACATTCACATCACCAGAGAATATTTCCATGATATTTCATGCAATACAAAACATGGTCTAAAAGTATGAAGAGTTGAGCTTCTTTGGAAAATGAAGACACAAAAACAGTGGGTTTGGATGCAAATTTAAAAAAAAAAAGTATTTAAACACGTAGTTGAAACCCAAGTTGCTAAGTTACGGAAATGCATTATGAAATTAGATTCTTCTCCCTTCCCATTTCTTTTATTTGAGTGCTGAGTGCTAAGTATGTATCATTATATGGAATTAAGTCAAGCAACTTTTATTGTTTTCACCATTTCAATACATAATGTGGAATGCAACCAATAAAATTGTGCAATTTGTCTATAAAAATAAGACTAGAGAGTTTGGTGGCTCTTGATTATGTTTTCCTTACAAGGATCCTTTGCAGAAAAGTACATGTTTCAGTTTAGAACAATGATAATTAGTGCCTGTGGGAATAAAGCAAACTAATTTTTCCACAGCAATATAATTTCCTGTAACTTAAATTTTTACATAATGATACTCCAATAGCTGCTCAGATACAACATTTTACTGTCTACAGTGTGATCAGGATTTGAAGCAATTAGCTGTTTTCAGTTTAATCCTCTCCTTCATTTAAAAAAAAGTTAGTTTTACTCATTTGTTATAAAAAAACTGTGCATGCAGAAAATTTGCCAATAAGATCCACAGATTTTCATGGATGTTAACTAACTGCTCTAACTTTGGATTAAATTATTTAAAATTACAAAACCAAACAGATGCAACTTGCAAGTGCACCTGGAGTACAGGCATTGAGGTCATCCTCTTCTCAGCATTGCACTGGAACTCATTTTCAGAATTCCAGGAATCCATCTATGCTGACAAGGAAGAGTAATATTTAATCTACATAAAAGGAGGTATAGCTAGATCACTTAAATGCAGATATAAAAGCTGACAGTGGTTTGCAAGGAGACAAGACTATAGAGGCTACACTCCAACATCCAATGTCAGTCCCAGAGTACACTTAATGGACACACAGTTCAGATGCAGAGGAAACTACAGTCTCAGCCCTTGTACAGTTATTTTTCTGTTCAGCATTAGTAAGATGTACATGTATATGTAACGAAAGACAGCAAATGAAATGCAATTTGAGAGACTAGACCCACATCCTTTCAAACTGAAAAGAAAAATAAATATCAGCACTTTTTTTTCAAGTTTTAATGATGCACAGGAAACTATGTTTAATCATCTCACCTCATGAGGAAGATTCATTAAATACTTCAAAAGAAAAATAAGATTCTAAAAAAGACCAATATTCTATCTTACAGAAAAAACAAACCAACAAAACCCTACAATCCCTTGTAAACTTCTCAGACAACAGTATTGGATCTTTCCCAAAACAAATCCTAGGGTTACAGAATTAGACCAAGCAAAGCACTGATACAATGGTGAATTGAATGGACATTGTGTCACTCACTTGGGCAGCTCCAGAAGTCAAAACAGAGGCAATCCACATGATGAAGTTATGCACACATTACTATTTACAAAAATTTAGAAATTCAAGAGCACTATTGCAAAGTATTGCAACAAAATGAAAAAATCCCACAAACTATACACAGCTTGTCACATACAGGACTTCTTGTAATCCTGCTGATGAAATTCCCACAATTTTCAAATGGAAATAAGAAACGACTATTACATAATTTCATAAACAACAAAAACCCCACATTCTTTTGATTAAGTAACAAAAATAGCTTTTTATTTTATTTTTCAAGAAAGCACAGAACTGGTAGATTAGCTGTTCCTACTACCTCACAGCCATTAACCTGAATTTTTACTTGAATATTTTAAGCGTTGTCCTACCAACACACAGATGTTTATACTTTTCATTTTTAGAGAGAAACAGGATGTAAAGTTCATCTCCAAATAAATAATTTGAAGTATAGTAAAAAATGCTGTTCAACTGCACAAAACTAAGTATTAATGAAACCATTCAAGAAATGTATTACAGTACCATTCTTCAAAGATGGCTTTACACTCCATAATACATTTATCCTTGTTTCAGAATAAGCCATTTCATAATGCATGAATTTGAACTTAATATTACTTTACTTACAAGACAATTACAAATGCTTTCCATTTTAACATGCTTTTATTCTCAGTTCAGCACTGTACTTTTTTATCAATACATCTAACAGTTAATTTCAATATCCACTTTAATCCCCTAAGAAAATCGAAGCGTAGCATTCAATAATCAAGTATTTCTTCATTTGAGTATCATGAAAGCCTCCCACACAAAACCACAGATGTGTTGGCAAAACTTTACTGGGAACACTACAAAAGCACAGTAAAGCAGTTTGGACCCACCTAATTACCACAATGCTATACATCTCCTCATAAACAGCTTTGCTAAGAAAAAAGTAAAAATTCCCTCACTACAAGTTATATTTTTCTGTTGTCATTTCACAGTGACATTATCATGACATCTTAAAGGCCCAGAGAGAAAATGGAGAATGAGTAAGACTTGTCATGGTGTAGCCAACAGTATACATCCAAGAATAACTCTAGTTCTGTCTTGTCCATTAACATTCACAGGTTATTTTCTTCTAGTTTCATCAATTAGTTGGATTCCTTCACCAAAACTAATAGCAGCCAATCTTTCATAGACAATTCACAGAATCACAGAATCTCAGGAGTTGGAAGGGACCTCGATAGATCATCCAGTCCAACCCCTCTGCCAGAGCAGGATCACGTAGACCAGGCCACACAGGAACGCATCCAGGTTGGTTTTGAA
>NW_010204805.1:45354-61354 GCF_000695765.1 Mesitornis unicolor | reverse complement strand
GGGGGAGCGATCCGCCCCGGGCTGCAACCGGTGGACTCGGCTCTGCCGCTCCCCCGGGGACCGCGCTTCACCTCGGCAGTTGAAATAACCTTTGATAATAACCATTTTATTATTATTATTGCTGTTTTTGTAAAAATATGCTTTGTCCTCCCTGGAAATTTTGGGGTTATGAAGTTTAATTTGTTCAGCTTTATAAAGTAATGTTGAATAGGATGATAGCTTAAAAATACTCTCGTTATCAATTTTTTAAAAATCTAAGGTATTGGTATTGAAGATTAATCAAGAAATTACTGCTTGTTTTTAGGAGTAAGTGTACCAAGGGCTTTTGTGTGAGATGAGCCTGTAGCTTTTTGAGCCAGCCTAGCTCATTAGAGGACAGAGCTAAGGTAAGATGGTAGAGATTATAAACGTCTGCTTATCTCTGGCAACCAAGGTTAGTCAAGAATTGGCCACCCTTAGCTCTTGAGATACTGATGTCAGAGGGTCGATGGGAAGGTCATTAGCAGGCCAGGTGCCTGAGCCATATTCATAGTGGCTGTATGAATAACCGTGCATTTCAGCAGAAGTTTAAAATTCAGAGCAACTTCCCAATGATATCTGAACGGTTGACCTTGCATGATGAGGTCCTAAGGAGCAGCCATTATGGTTCGTTGCTGAGTGATTTAGGAAATAAACTAGTTGAAGGGCCAAGGCAGAATCATTACTGTGGCATGTATGCAGCCAGCAGGATACTCTAGGTGGGAATCTTCTTGGATGTGAACAAGAAAAAAAAAAGGAAAATAGTTTGTGAGATGAGGAGACTGTGGCTGTCATAGTTATTGAGTGGGTGGACAAGAACTGAAATTTTAAGTAATATGTAATCTAAGTATCAGATTATTTGAGATTTAGAACACTATGCATAAGGTAATATCTGGGTATCAGAACCCAAAGGCAAAGTATTGACTGGAAGAAGTTTGAGAGGTGCATAAAAATAGTGACTGTTAAATGAAAACTAGGTAGCAATGAACTGCTAGCTAGCAATGTTAAATGAAAAATGAGCTAGCAATATCATTTAAGTAAACAATGTGAAAATACAGGTTGGAAAGAGAAGATACAGCTCTCTTCAACAGTCATGAATACAAGTAGCATGTAAAATGGAAACAGGACTCTCTTGCAATAGAGGTATAACTGAAATTAAGTTTTAACTAGGGGTTAATCAAGGTTAAATATTTCTCAGTATAAAATTTAAAGGAGAAATATCATAGCAGTAGATACAGTGGAATTCACACATAGTTTGTTGAAAACAAAACAAAAAAAGAACTGGAATTTCTTACTTATGTTGATAGCAGTGTTTTGCCCAGTGTTTATAAGTGTTTGTCCTTTGCTTCTTTCAAAAGTGTCATAACAGTTGTTTTGTTGAAAAAGGTATAACCTTCTGAATGGCCTCTGTTTTTCATGCAACGCTGAAAAGCAAACTCTTGAGTTTATTAAATGTGTAAAAATGGAGACCTCAGATTAGTTTCGCATGATGGAAAATAGCGTTTCAAGACCATACTCTGGGCTATCTGAAATTGAATGCACCTAGCAAGAAATAAAAGGTCAGCTGTGTATAATAAAGACCTGGGGACTTCTATTCCCTTAGCTGCAATGGCAGAGAATGAGAAACATCAGAACTCAATACAATTTTGCCCTAAAAGCTAAAAGAATAGGCAAAATGTTTATGGCTATGCTGCCATGCGAGATTTCAGTCCTGAAATTGGTCCATGTGGAACAATTGCAAACTCACTTGATGAAGTTTATCAGAGGGAAAAAATAATGTAGTTAGGGCAGTACCAGGAAAGAACAAGATAGCTCCCTACAGAGAACAAGTCCCATAATATAGCCTGACCTGTATAAGGGCTTCTAATGGTCTAAGCAGTTCTAGCACTTAGATCACTATCTCTGACTGTGATCTCACACCTTTCTGATGCTCTGCAGTCCAGACTAGATTTATAGGAAGTCTGTTCTCAAATTGTCATGAAAGCATCCTCTACAGCTGTGCACTCTGTGCAGTGATATAAAGTGACTGCAAAAGTGTGCTCGCTAGTATTGCTCTTGCTTTAATCAGTCAGAGTTTAACATGTTTGTCTATATCCTAGGTTTGATGACTCTCTGTTAGATGTTTTTCTGGAGATGTATGTGTGCTTGCTGTAGCCAGCAGCTATTTCAAGCATACAGAGACGCTTATCACCTGCTGTCTAGAGGTTGTGATTTCAGTCCTTCCAGCAAGGTTGCTAAGGAGTATTAGGGATCCTTGGAGAGCAAAGCTCAGGAAATTCTCCTGTGGGTTTTGCACACATTGTGTGCTGAAGCACTTTATATCAGATATAAACTACTGTTCTGACAGTAATATAGTATGGGTTGATGTGTGCCTTAGAGCAGTGTAACATGATGATTGTGACTTTCTAGTATAAAGAAAACAGTTGCAAGTGTGAGAGCGCTCTAGTAAGCTGCAAAGGCCTCCTGAAAACGTACCTTATGTTTCAAATCTATTTGCAAAGACACAGAAAGAAGTACAAGATGCGCAGCTTTTAACCTGCTACAGCTCTACAATTTTTTAAACCTCGATCCTCTGTGGTTTTGTTCAGCTTGGTTTTCCTGCAGACAAGCAGCAGCACAGCAGTGTAGGCACAATAAATGCCATAATTAAGCATACCTTTCCTTTTCCCATTTTATCTTTTTCACTATAGACAGATGAATTCAATTTTTCAGGTCTGATGGTGGCTTACAGCTAAATTATTTTGAAATGAGTAGATGTTCATGTGAAGGCTTAACTTTGGTAAATTTCCAAATGGATGGAAGTCTTTATTAACTCTCCAGACAAGATCTATGCAAACTTTCAGTAACAGTTTAAATTACACAGCAGCAAGTTAAATTTAGTCCAAGTACTGTGAAAACCTGAGATGCTCCAGCATCTCCAGCATGTTGAGCAGAGACTTGAAATTCATTAAGGGTTTGCCAGACGTCTCTCACCATTTCCAGGAAATTTAGCCAAGGTGTAACAAAGCTGTGGTTCTCTGAAAGATTCAGGTTCACAAGTGTTTTGTAGGTAAGTATTGCATTTTGAAAGTAGCACCCATAAAGAATACTACCACTGGTGTTGCAATGGTTAGAAACTAGGGGAGGAATCGGGATGGGCTGTCTTATCTCTCAGCTTTCCTGCCTCAATTAGGAATTGCCCAAGTGATTAACAGAAATGGCAGCCTGGTAGAAAGAAGGGGGTGTGACAATCTGGACTTGAGAATAGCTGTTGGGAAACCTGAAAAAAACCCAAAGGTGTTTGGGGCTGCAGTGAGCAACAAGGTGGGGTTTGATGTGTAGCCTATGATGGATACGTAGCCCTGGAGTCCAGAGGCACGGTGGGATAGAGTTACCTGGGACTGGTATCAGCAGTCAAGTAGAGATGGGACTGGGAGTCAGACAGGCTGGTGGGGACCCGGCTGGGAAAATCTGTAGATACTAGTCTGTGTGCTCCAGCTCCTCCCAGTGGATGACTCAGGGGCCGAAGGCTTCTTTTAGGTCCCTTTTTGTAAGCCCTCAGGGCTTCATTGGCAATATCTGTGGCAAAAGGTGTTGATCAGGAAACCCAAACCTTTCCATAATAGCTTCAGAACAGGTGGTGTTCTAGGCAGGGGAACTCATCTTGGCAGGCAGCTCATGGCAAAGAAAGAAAACTCCTGTTTCAGATGATAGATGGATAGCCAGTCTGTAAATCTCAGCAGGAGATGTGTTCCTATGAACAGAAAGGAAATATTCCCCCATTGGTGACTCACAAGCAGTGACCTGATCAGAGTCTGCTTGAAAAAGCATCTGACCTTGAGGTTTCTACTGTGGAACAGCTTTATGTGAAAGTATGGATTGCACCCTGAGCAGCTACCCTCCAGGTGTTTACCAAGAACCTGCAGAAGCCATTTGCTTCCTAATACACGATAGGGGCCCTGGAGTATTTCCACAGTCTTATTCTGTGGTGAAAACAAACCTACCCAAACCTCAAGCTGATACTGGCCTTTCACTCTTTAAACAATTCCTACAAGTAACTCTCAGAAAAGCTTGAAAAGGCCTTCCTGTGCTTCTGCCACTATTGAAAATACTTAGCCTATTTATCTAGAATTTTATAAACACCATAAGCAGGAATTTTGGGTAGTGTTTGAATCATCCTTTGTCCAAGTGGAGTGTTGTATAACATGTGTGTGTAATGAGGGCTTTTATCTTCCTGTATCTTTTTCAGTTCACTGAATTACACTCATATGCTGTTAAAGTGACAGCCAAGTGAAAGTCAAAGAAACAGTGCTGTTTGGTGCTAGGTTTATACAGTGTACAATGAGTGAGTTGTGGGGCCACAAATTAAACAATGAGAATAAAACAAAGCATTCACTAAATAACCACCAACTATCCCGCACACTCAATGAAGCTTCCTGTGGAAGAAAATGTTGTGTGATTGTTTCAATAAAACTGTAATGTAATATAATACATATATTCAATGGAAAGCTGATGTTTTGTAATGCTCTAGTACTTGGCTTTGCTTTCAGTGTATTACAGATATTTTACAGTGTCCACTAAATCAAAGAGTGCTTTTGTACCTGATGCTTTATTCCTGTAATCAAGTTGCCTCTCATTCTCTGATAACGTAATCAGATTGAGCTCTTTAAAGCCTTCACTGAAAGGAGTTTCATTCAGCTCCTGAATAATTTTTTGGTGACTGACCTCATTGTTTCTGTGAGAAACTGTCCAATTGTTCAATATCCTTTATAGAATGTGAACATCAGAACTGTGCAGAATATCTTAGTTCGACTCTCACCAAAGCATAAATGGTAATGGTATCTAGAGGTAAAAACCAGCTGTGTTTCCCTCCTCACCCATCACATGTTGCTAAATCCATGTTGTTAAGATCTCAAACTCAGTGATTTGTCCTCTGTGACTTCTATATTCTTTCAGATTATTTGTTTTCCTTTAGATAGTTCCCCTTTCTCAAGGGCTGCTTTGATAATTCCAGACTCTGTATCTAGTTGTATTCAAGTGCATTTTGTTTGAATGAGCCTGGTTTGCCAGTAATCCTGTCTTCTTCGTTATTTAATGTTCTGCCAAATTTCATGTACAATCCATACAATTTATCAGAAGTTATTTTATATTTCCTTCAAGTCCACTGGTGAAAACACTTATTAGCCTAGTCCTCAGCCCATCTCTTTAAAACATGACTATTTGATGATTTCTTCTACCAGGCATTAGTAGAGAAATGTCTGTGAATTTTTAATCTATGTGCTTCATTCACAATGTGAGTTAAGTACCCAGCTTATGAGAACAGTCCTATCTTTCTCTATAGCAATTTGATACAATAACAACGCAACTAGAAAGTACTTTAATGTGAAAGAGAAATGCTCTTTTGTTAAATTCTCATTCTGTTTGTATCACTTGAGCAAAGTTGTTGTTACGTGGAAGCACTCTCTGCATTTTTTAATATTCTAATGTATTTCTCCCGTATTTATTTTATTCCCGCCATGGCAGACCTAAAGTTGTCTTAGTCTCCCTATAGGTCTCAGAGAAGTCCTTGATGTTTGTGATATTAAGTTCAAGGTCGACACCTTGAATAATGCTTGTTAAGTAAAGAGAAATTAAATATGATCTTATTAGTCTGATCTATCTCAAAAGACCAAAAGGGAGAGCACCTTCTGACTGTATAGCTTATGTTACTCTTCATTGTCAGTGATATTTTACACTTGAGAAGATAGGCACAAGTACCCGCTCATTTAAAGATCAGCTAACAATGAAAAATTTCATTTCTGGTCCTCTCCGTCTTCTAAAAATCAGGAAAAAGTACCTATCCAGTAAGATAGAAACTGCCCTCCTTGTGCTGTAAGTTTCTCTTAGCCTGAAATATTAACACCTTAATCGTAAAATACCGTGTCTCCCACAGGACAAAGAGAGAACAGAGAACATGCCAACTATGAATCATCTGTTTTTGTTATCAGTCATTCAGACACATTGGTGATGGATGGATGAATAGATCGAGCCCAGAGCTGTAAGCCAGCTTGGCAGCTGGCAGGTAAGTCCCTGGAAGCTCACCAACGTTTTCTGAAGCATCACATCTCTCTTTTACGTGTTGCATTTGGCCAAATCATATCCTAGAATATAAAGTATCTTCTTAAGACAGTAGGATCACACTTAAGCAGACATTGACTTTCATGGAATTTAACCATGTACATACTACTATGTGTGCTCAGGCAGGGATCTGAGGGAGGATGCTTTCTTGGATGGGAAAATAGAGAAACGGCTCTTACAGGACTTAGAAAGAGCAAGGCAGAGCTGAAAACTAATGGTGTGCAGGTGATGTAAAAATGAAGTAATAATATCGATGGATCCCACAAAAATCCCAAATGAACTAAGATTCCAGTAAATCTTATGTCATCTGTCTCTTAAGAATAAATGAAACTCTCTTACACAACTGCTTTGCCTGTCTGTGCCATGTGGCAGGCAAGTTAAAGCATTTTATAACCCTGGAAGGGAGAAATCCTGAGTGCAATGGTGTATCCCTACCCTCCCCTGGTATAGCTCTCAAGATAGCTTGTCCTACAGTAGTGTGCTGTGCTAATGGATCTGACAACATTTGCATTAGGAAGCTTCTTTTTATGAATTTATTGTAACATAACCAAAACATTTGCTTCATGTTGAAGTGTGGTTTTTAGAGACTGAGGAAAATTTCAGTGTATTCATCAGTGTAAATATAAGGTTTCAGTAATGCATGTTAACATAGTCATTAAAATATGAATTTCCATTGGCTTTGCGACAAGGAGGAGGGAGGCATGTCACAGTCACATGTAGAAAGAAAGTTTCTGGGGTTCTTTTTAATGCAGTTTTGTTATTCAGATATGGCTATGAATAAGTTGAACAGCCTTCTGAACTTTGTTCCCTCTTAAAAATTGTCTGCATATTTTTCTGTTTCAGTAAAGTAAAATTATTTATAAAAAGAAATGTCAGTAGTGGCAGTCTTGTAATTTGTTTTCAGTTATAATAAAATATGATGATTGACTCACTATCTGTCATGTATATAGATAGCTCATACAGCATGTGTGTATTTGAAATTCTGTAGGTCTTTTGAGAGACTAACAGCTTTTCTGTAGTTCTAGTCTGCACACACATACATGTGCGCACACACACATTTATACACACTACCCTCTCAAGAGGGTCTATTATGCAAATAGACACACATGCATATTTATATTTGCCAGATAGACCAAGGGTGTAAATTAACATCAGAGATACATGTGGAAATTGCCTACATACAGTGCTGTAAATTACTGTACAAACACGTTCATCCCTGTCACCTTTTGTTTGCCTGTTGCTCAAGGAAGAGAAACAATTTCACACAGTGTGATCAGTAAAGAGCAGCTGTGGACACAATTCTATGCAGGTGTCCAAAAAAGGAACTATCTATCCACTGACTGTAAAATAATAACTTGTAACAAACAGTAATCCAATCCTGCTGCATATTTGGTGCCACTTCCTTTTTACTGCTTCATTCTGCACCTGTTTCATCAGCAGTGTTGTGCCTTTACACTTCGTTTTGTCACACCTTTTTTCATTTATGGTCTTGTCTGTGTGAGTACAGAAAAGCCAGACTCATTGGAACATGGATTTTTTTTTAAAAGGTGCTTCAAGAAGTTATCCTGGATGTTTTATTTTGCTGCTTACACACTAGCAATGTTAACCAAAACACTGATAAAGAGCAAAAAGAAGCAGGAAATAATGCTGCAACAAATAATAACTCCTGGGAAACAAGCAAAAAATGGTTGTATTGAAAATTAAGGTTAATATCATCCCTTTACTTCTGGCTCTGAGCTCTTTTGATCATGTTTGAAGAGATACATTTGTCCTGGGAGCTTTGGAGACTCAGCAGGGGGTGGCTTCAATCAACATTTGCTTTGATATTTGTATATGCATAAAATTAAAATTCAAGTGTGTGTGTGCGTGTCTGTTATAGTGTTGTACATAAATCCATTATTTGTTGCTAAAATGTTAGCAATATCTTTGATGGACAAGATGCAATACAACATTTGCTGTGCAGAATTTAGGGTCTAAACAGACAGAAGTGCAGCAGGTAGAGTATGTAAGAAAATTCCAGATGAGGAGATTAATATTATTTGAGGTAACTTTTTAGCTGAAATTTTTGGAATGGTTTGCTGGGTTTTGTGTGGGTTTTTGTCTGGTTTGGTTTTGGTTCTTCTATGGTAGAAAAGATGGAAAATATGGGTCTTTGGGGAAAAAATACGAATTACGAATGGGATTTCTGGGCTGGGATGTGGATGAAAATGTATTTCTATCCTGGCAGTATGCCTGTTAATATACCTAACTTTGCACTACCAAGACACACTGCAATGTTTAGATCAAATTTTCTAGAGAGTACACTGAAGGAGTGTGGAGCACTCAGATAATAGGCAAAGTCTGAAAGGCTTGTAGAAAAAACAATCAAGCTGAATCCATATATTGTAAGATCTTATTGTTCTGAGAGAAGAAACAAATCTTGGGGAAGCAATTTCATCAGCATTCAGCACTAAGCTGTGGCACAGTTCCTGTGAAGCCTGCTCCAGAAATGACGTCATTTGTCTGCCGTGACATACTAGGCCACTCAGACTGGCACACAAATACTGAGCAGCTGCCCCACACAAATCCAGTTGCGTATCTCTAGGAAAAGAAAGACTCTAGTCAGAGATGTGAATGGTTATTCACCCTTCTGCGAAAAGAAATGCAGCGTGCCAGGCAGCAAACAGCAAGCATCATACATTCACTGCTGAGCGAAGTTATAATGGGGAAACCACAGGGAATTGTGTTGATAGGAAATGGGCAAAGATTGGGGGTCTGTTTTGTTAAACACGCTGGTTCCAGTGAGGACACTGACAAAGCTCACTTCCCCTCTACAGCTCCAGATGTCCAGGAAACTTCTATATTTTCCCCCCAGTCATTCTTTCACATAAGCGAAGAGTGCCACTGCCATTGGCACACCAGAGGTGGTCCTTGGTCTGCTGGAGGTTTGAGAGGAAGGGAACTGAAGTGTCAGAGCAGCGCTGCTCTGCCTGTCCACAGTCCCAGCTGCCCAGGAAAGTCTGAGGGTAAGAGCTGTGGCCATTCCATTCCTGCAGCTGGTTTTTAGGCTCTGGGATATGACAGGCAAGACATGTACAGGTCACACCAGCTTTAGAGTTTCTCTTAGTTACATTTTGAACCTAAAAGGGCCGTTGTTAAGGAATAGAAGACTATAGAGACATCTTTGATCCTCTGCCTAGACTGAGTGAATTAGCTAAATGGTGAATATCTTGTATTGTGCAATCATTATTGTTCATCATTGTGACAGGCCGGAAAGAGCAAACATAATAATTAATACGAGGCATTGTGATAATGGCATTGTGTCCCAGCTTTAAATTGTTTAAACCAAGCTTCTCTTTTATTTAAGTAACTCCCTGATAATTCTGTTAAATCTCCAGTCTGGAATCAGCATTTAAAATAGAGACATCTTGTGTCCTCTGGCTGAAGTGGGCTTAGAGGCGGGGAATGTCTGTGTTTGTATGTGTGTGTTACTCTTTCTCCCTCCATCAGTGTCCCCTTAGAAAACTGATTGTAGGGCACGGCTATGACTGAATATTTTTCTTGAAACATCAGATAAAATTCTCTAGCTAAATATTATTGCACAAATATGCTACTTGTGGATGAAAACATTAATTTATCAATGTAATGTTCAAAGAAGTGTATTGAGTTACTTCCGCATTTTCAGAAATGCGGTGGTTTTTTCCAGCTGAACAACAGTCACTAGCAACAGTATTCTACCTCATGTGGCTTTTTTATGAGGAGATAGTAGGACTCATTTTCAATGTGAAAACTGCAATTTCAGCTTTTATCCTGAAGTATCATATATCTCTGTATTTTCCCCAATATATAGTAATGTATTCGAAGCATTGAAGCATAGTGTGTAAGGTAACACACTCCTTCCTCTGTAACCGTTCCTGGAAAATGCAGTGTATGTTAGACCTGCTTTTGGGAATCAGAAACATCAAACAAGTAATGTATTACAAAGAAAATTACCTGAAAATGTGACCATTCGTGTAAAAATATATAATCTAAAATTTGTCTTTATTTGATAGTGCAGTTCATGCATGATTCAAACAAATGTAATCAGCAGTCAGTCTTGTTTATATGTTTCTTTTAATGTTCATTCAGAGTGCTGTGAACATGTAATGAATAGAAGGCCATGGATGAAGACAAGCATATGGAAATTACATTAAGTGCCTTTGGTAAAACTGAGGACACTCAGCTTTAATGGCCAGCTTCATGTTAGAGGTAGAGAGGAGATTGCCACCCTCAGGGATGCCTAGACCCCAAGCTATGACCCAGCTGGCAACTCCATATAAGTAGGGGATAAAATGTCATCTGCCAAACAGACTCAAGGAGACCTTAAAAAATCTTATAGAAGTAGTCAACAGTTCCAAGTAGGAATTCTTTTAGTTCAGGATTATGGAAGCTGAGGGGTTATTAAACTAGCTTTGCTTCTCCAGAGCTGCACTGTGATCTGTAGTGACCACAGGAGGTAGATGTCACTGCCTGTCAAACCTTTCATATACTCTACTCAATTTGCTGTCACTTGTGTGGGCTGAACTCCCCAGTTTGCAGACCTCATCTTGTCATGTTCTTCACTGTGCTGAGCTGACTGTGTGAGGCTGAAGCCACAAATAATCTCTCTCATTCATCTCTGCTGTAATGTTGCTGCACATACAGAATGAAGGCATGTTACTCAACATCATCCATGTCTGTCAGCTCTACTGCAGACCAGGAATTGTGCTTGTTGGTTTGCTTGTTGTCTGAGAAAACACTGTTTCTTTAAAAACACTAAAGGATCTGCTATGAACCCCATCATCCGCTTTCTTGCCCAGCCTTTACCCTTAATAGAATTTTCTGTTAAAAGAACCAAGCCATTTGTCGTGTTGGTGGTCTGACAACTCAGAGAGTAAATGTTGTGAATGCATCTTTTCCCCACATCACTCTCCTCCCTTCCATAGCTCTCCTGTGTGTTGTTTGTTTGTTTGATTGATTTTTGTTGTTTGTGGGGGGTTTTTTTATAGCTACTGACACTTGTGGTTGCTCTTGATGGTGAGAAATTTTATTATACAACAAAATAAAACGGTTATCTTCTGAATTCTGCTTTGGCTGGTTCTTTTACATTCCACTGCAGCTATTTTACTGGTATTTCCAGTATCAAAATGAAATCCATGTTTTGTTCCTACATCCTCCCCTGCTTTATCATTCTGTTACTATTTATCACATTCATTCCTGTCAGCATGGGGGGCAACAGAAGATATCTAATTTCTCCATTTATTTTCATACTCAGATTAGTACCAAGTTTTGCTATAATCTATTCCTGTATAATACACAAAATTTTCCTCACCTTCCACATCTGCCTATGCCTTAAGATTTGCCTTGATTCCTATAACTTGTAACATATCCCAGCTGACTTGACATTTCCACTGCTTCTCTTCCCCTCCTCTAAACCCCTTGTATCTTTTTTGTCTGTTTTCCTGGAAACCTGTTCTGCATCTTTGAAACTCCCCACAAATTCACCTTGTGTATCAACTCAAACTTGTTTTCATTACATTCAAACCTCCTCCCAAGTATGTGCTTTCTCCTGTGTTCCTTAGCATGCCAATTTAGAAACTGTTTATCCTACTTTTTTTTTTTTCACTTGCACTTACCTCCCTCTGTCCACTGTATACATAAAACTCTTTCAGATTCATCATAACACTGCCCTCTCCTTTCTCTGGTTCACAACTCTCTCCTGTAAGGATCCCAAGACTCTGAGATAGCAATCTTGTAAATTGTATTCTCTGTTCAGTTACACTCATGCAACATCAGTAACTCAATGGCATTGAGCTCAGTGGTTTTGCACAGGTGTAAGCAAGAGTAAGATTTGCTGCAGAGTGCTTAGAAAAGATAGTGAACATTTACTTTGAAGGTCCCTTTTTGTTCCGTTTAGATCTAGTGCTTAATGACAGCATCACTGTAAGATGTCTTACAGTCTTTAAAAACAATTACAATGCAACAGTACTTAGTTTCCTTTTCTGAGTAGCCAAGTTCAAATCTTACCGAGTGAAATGGGTAAGGGTTGCGAGTGAGATCTGAAGTTCTTTCAGAACCACTGGTGTAATAAGCCAGTGGTTCCACCTGATATGTTCACAGAATATGAGACACATCTGAGGCTGTAATGTCTCATTTGAACCTGACACCAAGTCTGTGTGAACATATCAAATACTTCATTCACATAATGTTTGACCAGTAAGTCCTTCAGACTTGATATTCTGCCAGTGGGGCTGCCACAATTCATGTATTCATAAACGCTGTCCTTGAGATCTTGTCTGCTCCTTTCTCCACAGCCCAGTGTATTAAAAGAAGTTTATCTTTTTGGGAAGGGAACAGTATCTCGCAATTTTTATGAATTACTAGATGCCATCATAGTTCGTTACTGATGATGTTCTCTGGTTGTATTTAGTTATTATGAAGAACAGTTGTTTCCAAGATTTAATAATCTGGCAATTTGAAACAAAATTATTTTTTCAATAACAGAACATTGGTACATCTTAAATTAATGATTGTCTCCCAGTCAATTCAGTCTGACTTCTGCTTTAGCAGGGGTTACATATTTAAGAACTGAATAAATGAGGCAGTAACAAATTTTAGAAACATAAGGAAAGGTTTTTATTCTATGAAATAGAAACCAAGAAAAGCTGGTTCTACTGCTTAATTCTACCAGCTTTCCCCCTGTTACCCCAATAAATAGGAATTTTGCCTAAGAAAATATTGCATGTATGTCCTAAGAAAATGTTTGCATCCAAGATTTAATTTCTGCTGTCATTTTCCAAGCTAATCCCAGTGAGAATATTTGATGAATAAATCCCTCATATTAAGTTTTTCTTAATATTTAGAACTACAGGCTACCATAAGGAAAGCAACAGGAAGGAGACTTTTTTCCCAAACTAAGGCATTTTTTAAGACAAAAGCTGATGTGATTTGTTCACATTGTATTTGCAAGCATTGCATCTCATTTGGCTGAATCACTCTTGATTTACAGAAGAGGATCTAGTTTACAGTATCTTTGTCTAATAAATTATCAATATGCCCTATTGCCATTTCGCTAATCAAAAGGCTTTTAACTACTCTGGCCTTGTACTCGAAGTCATAAGAATGCTTTTATTGCTCTACTATATCATAAATTGCATCACTGAAAATGCTGTACAGAGCTTTTTATTTTTATGCTGTTGAGTGGAATCATTGAAAGCCTGGGCATCGACAGTATGATAGTCTATCACCTTTTTCTGTAGAAAAGGAATGCTTCATTAACAAGGCAAAATTGCCACAAGGACTGACTGAAGTAAGCCAGGAATTGTGGTCTGAATCATTAGATCAAAAGAATTTCACTAAGGGGTAGGCATGTTCTGGTACTTTTTTCCCAGATACTCTCATTCAATCAATCCAGCGGGATTAAGTAGATAGCTCTCATTTATCTGAATACATGCACTGCATTTGGTAGAAGAAAGCAGCTTTGTCCTCAGAAATAAATCTTGGATGTGTATTTAGAAAGTTTTGTTTGTTTAAAGCTCTAACCGTTAGCATTTTCAACTAATCTGTGATCTGGAAACTTCTGTTTGAATTCCACACTCACAGTTTGGTCTACATTTGACTTGATCTGGTATGTAAAGCTGTGGTTGTTGCTGTGTGATGTGTGATTGGCTTCTTGGAGCAGTCATTTGTTCTGGTGAACCCACTTAACATAAAATTCACTATCTGAGCAGCTGCTTCTCTTTCAATCTATCTTTGTCTTATGATCCATCCATATAGCAGTGTTCTGTGAAGGCCCTTCAGAAACAGGAGTCTCTTGTGGAAAAGTCATGAAAATTAAAGTTTCTCAAGCCTTCTACTGCAAGCCGTGTTGCTTTAAACATGCAAGACATTAAGAGGCACAAAATAACTTTAGAAGACATCTGTATGGAGGGACATAGCCTGGCATGATGTGAATAGCAACATTTTCATGAAGTTGTAAGTGGAGATGAAAGTCTCCATTTTCTGTGGTTACTGATCCTCTGAAATACCCAGTTCAAACTGAAACACACCCAAGTTTGGAAACTCTGAGAACAAAAGGTAAAACTTTTAACTTTTACTCTCTTCTAGGATCTCTCCTATCACATTTCAAAATGCAGTCTTCTGTAGCTTAACACTATACAGTGACTGGTTACAGACAGGCAAAAATCTATTTGACACAGGTTTTAGAGAAACCTCAACATGTGAGCATAGGATGATGGAGCGGGAAATGGTATGTAATTTTGGCTGAACCTCCTACGAACCAGGTTGACTTAGCTCATCCGGAACTACATGTTGTTATTATAGCTAGGTTCCTTCCAGTACCAGACCTGGTTCAGTCACATCAACACTGCACTGCAGCTTAAAGTGTAGATGTACTCACTGTTGCAAAATATATCCACCACAATTAATGGGCAATGCTCTTCAGGGTGCACTTTCTTAGGGTGCACTTTTTGAGAGAGCCCTCCAGAAGCAGAGAAGGACAAAAACGAGCTCAGAAGCCCTCAAGGAACACTGTAATCATTTGACTCTGGAGAAGACACTAGAGCTGGATTTTATTCGATTTCACTGAGAGCTCCTTCTGTCAAGAAGCTAAGTCCAAGGCAAAAGGTATATTTTAGGTTGCTGCAAGTTTTGTGGTCTGTGTTTGTGCAGATGTAAAAAAGTCATAGATTCACAGTGGATGCTATGCTGCCTTTTGATTATTGGTGCAATACTTGCAGCTTTATAAAATATGGTCTAGCAGGCTAACAAACAGCAGTATGCTGTACCGGTGCTTCAAACATGGAGCTTTCAATGGAAAAGTAATAGCATAAATAAAAACTAATGTTTCTTAGCTTCCAAGTAGTACATATCTATAGTCTTTTTTTCTAGATCTTCAGTTCTTTGCAAATTGTATCCATTCAGCACACTGGAAATGAAGACATATGAAATATGTGTTATCCTCTAATATCTAGTAAATAAAGTCACTTATGAACTCATCTTCCTAGTATCCCTTTATGGAAAAGAGACTTACATAGTAGAACATTCAGAAGCCTCCTATTCATTTGCTTAAGTAAAAGCAGAGCAGAGGTGATTCACTATTTAAAATATTTTAAAGAAAACTGTCATTTAAAATATCTGGTATTTAAGGCATTCTTGGTTATGCTTCTGTTCTATCAAAATATCTTTTCTTAGTTAGTAGAAGACAATAAATGTTTTTCATTTCCTGCTTTATTCCAGAAGCCATTTGTGATACTGTATAGAAAACCTAATAGCCTTGGGAATATTCACTGAAAAGCTGCTGTGTTGATGTTGGGATTTATGTTACATTAAATGAAATTCAGAACTTGTTAGTGTTCTATTTTCTAGTTTTTCTAGCCTTGCACTATATGTTGCCAAACACTTAAACTAAAATCCTCATTCATTATTTCCAGTTAAGAAAATACCAATACCTAGTTATTAATTTACACTAAATCAGGTACATAGGCAAGTGTAATGACTCTCTATGGACTGTATTGCTTTTTAAACCTTTAGAATTCCATTTTATGTCCTTTCTGTCTGTTTTGTGGTGGTTGTTTTTTCCTTTCTTTCTAATTAGGTTATTATATAAGCTGTGTTTCTGAATATGCCTTCATTACTTCCAAAATTTCTGAAGCAACACTTTCCTCTCCTGGATTTTGTATTTTAAAATGGCACTCTTCAAACATTTTTATTTATTGTAATCTTTCAATTACTATAGTTACAAATGACATCAAAATGCTGTAGCTCTGCTCAAAGCAAAGACAATTTCATACCCTCCATTGAGTTTGTGAGACTTGACCCGTGTAACTCTTTTGGATGATGGAAAATTTTGAAAGTCCAGGTTGTCCTTGTCCCAGAAATGAATCAGGCA
>NW_010204805.1:40726-45323 GCF_000695765.1 Mesitornis unicolor | reverse complement strand
TGAAAGACATTTTCCAACTGCTTTGCAGATCCATGTTGATCAGATTTAGACTTGATTGGATTAGCTGCCATCGTGGCAGTATATTTCTATCAGAAACATATGTGAGAGACATATACCATATTCTTAAATGGATTTTGATACATGCTGTGGATAAATTGCCTGCTGGTTTCCGCTCCTCTTATCCAGTCTGAAGGGTTCAATCCCAGGCCTGAACATGCTCCCAGAAGTAGCACTAGTCTCAGGGCAACCCCTGTTTACCATGGCGCCTTCAGAAATACCCAGAGGATATCACATTTCAGCTCACCCTCAGCAGATTCCTGTGTACTTTAAGATTGATTTGGAATGGACATATACATAGTAAGTAGAGACAATTTTTTGGAAAATTTGACCCAAAGTCTGAGGCCTAGTGAACTCTTCAAAGCTGTCTCTCAAGGAGACATCAAGACTACTAATGGAGAGGATTTCTCTTGGAAAGCAGTTGTACCAGACTTGTTCCCTACAGAGTATGCTCTCTGTATTATTGCTGCGTATAGAAGCTCAGCCCATGACGATTATGTCTTTCACTTGAAATACTTCATCCAGTAGCACTAAAACTATTTCACTAACATTTCCCAATGGGTAAAAAAAAAATCACATTTCACTGCTGAATAACATGTTAAAAGCAGAGCAATTCATATCAATTTCCCTGAAGTTTAAGTCCTTTATAAGTATTAATCTGAGTTAAGCAAATCTTATCAGCAGAATACTCCAGTGATTCTGAGACTAGTGGTGTAGCACTTTATGGAGCTCTGACAGTCCCAGATCAGTCACAGCAGTTACAAAGATACCTCCAGACTAATACTTAAAGCTGCTGTTGTTTAAAAGGGTTCCTGTATTCCTTAATGGCATAAAATAAAAACTGTGCATATCATTTGACAAAAATAAATTTAACTCCTTTCATCTGTTTTTAAATATATGCAATTTTATTTCATGTACCTGCATCTGTAATGGTGGATGTGCATGAAGTAACTGTTCTTTGTGGTTTTGTAGTTTATCTGTATGCAGCAGCCATGCAACTGTGAAACCCTGCTGGACAGACATAGAGTTCCCGTGATGCTTCTCCTGAAGTTACTGTGTCACTGCTTCATTTTCAGCCAAAGTACTCAAATAACAGAAATGAAAATTAACTACTAACAGATAATTTTCTTCTGTATTTTCTTCAGGCCATAGACGTCATAGATTATAAGTTACTTATAGAAAGTATTAAAACCTAGCAAGAAGTTTTTCTTTCTCAGTATTTGAGGGAACTTTCATTGCCAAAGAAAAATACTTCCAAAAGTTAGCTAAAATAAAGGCTGTTTGGGTCAGGGTAATAGTAACAAGTGCTTGGGAAAAAAAATGGTTAAGAACAAATTTGGTACACTTGTAAAATTATTTTCCTTGGGTATAAATCAGGCCAAATGGACTTCTTCCTGTAAGTATTTTGTAAGAGCAATACATGTTATAGTCAAAGTTAATGTCTCCTCATTGACACTTGTATATTGGGATCATGCAGCTCCCATGAATGCAGTTGAAGACATAAAGCTTAGTTTTACTGCATGTCAACAGGATCTACTGATATTATGTTTTTCAAAACATCTGGGTGTTTTTTGTTTACTTTAAAAAATACATCAATAAGATTTTTAAGTGAAATTTTTCTTAGTTACATCATTGCAGTTCTAGTCATACATTAATAATGTCAGGTGAAGAGGCAATACATGTCAACTATTGCTATATTGCCAAAATAAAAATGGTTTTGATCCCTGCAGTAACTAATTTTAGATGTGTGGTTTAAGTGAACTAAATTAAATGCTAATATTACAGTTTAGTATATCCAGATTAAAGTGTTGTTTCCTCAGACGACTCCTTTTTCTTTTCAAGCTCTTGGCACTATCTGCAACATCAGCTAGATTAGATTTTGGTTGCCAGCTTTTCAAAAAGGATATGCTGGTGGAATACCATGCCTGGAAAAGTTGTTTATAAGTGGAAATCTGTATTGAATTTGGATTATTTTGCCAAATGTTTATCAACATGTGACTGAAGTCACTACAGTTGTTTTTTACTATTTTCCTTTCCACATGGGATAACACGCAAATTCTGAGCACTAGTTAAAGCAGAAAACCTTGTTACCAAATATATGTAAACAATACATAAACTTCAGTATCAGTACTGCTCTATATAGTCCTCTACCCTTTTTATTTTATTTTTTGTTTGCACTGACTTATTGAGATAAAATAGACAATATAGTAAAATCTTGATACATAGGCATCTCCTCAAAAATGTCTGAAACAGAATGAACCAAATTAAACGTATTAAAGTATTAGACGGATTTCTCTTAATGACAATAGAAAAAGCAAGAAGTACAGCTTCATTTCTAGTCTATTATGGGATTATTTTCAGCTTCATCAGGAGAAAGCTAATACAACACTTTCTATTTAAATCTTATTTTGAAGGTTAATTAGAACTTATATAATGCATTAAAATTATTCCCTTGTTTGAACAGGAATTTCTTAGTGAATGATGTAATCACAATTAATTTTCTGTAATTTTACCTCACATGGTCTCTCCCAAGTTATATACCATAGAAAATACGTCCAAAGAAAAACAATTCTGTCACATTTTGGGGATCTTACCTTTTGTGTATGTCACTTCGTATCTTCCAGTACAACAGTAATTTTTATTAAAAATAAAAAAATTTTTGCTTGTATTTCTGGACTTTAATTACTTATATTCAAACATACAACAGTGAGCAAAACAAGGAGGTAAACTTCTATGGTATTATCTTCATGTATTTTGAAACCTAATACAAAACCATACTGGCTTTTAATAATGCCTAATTTAAAGATAAGTGCTAGACATATCTGTAGATTATATAATTAAATATTTATGCCTGTATTAAGAAACACTGGGAAACTTTTTATTTATTTATCATCTTGTATCTTTTCAAGTCATATTCTAGAATATATGTCCTGCAGTCTCTTCAATTCCCAGAAGAGCATCTAAAGGACACAAACACTAAAGCAGAGAAACAGAACTCCATCTTATTTGAGAAAGCTGCCAAAAACCACCCCTCCTACCAAAAAGGAGAATGTTTAACCTTACCCTAAAATAACAGTAAGCTCATAAGTTTTATCCTGAAATATATTCATATTGGAATAGATAATTTCTTGGTTTCAGAGTTTCATAAAGAAAAAGCCATTGGCAGTGAGAAAACAGTACAAGAGAAAATGCCAAAACAGCCTAAGTAAGCAGGTTGAGAAACAATTAAAAATAATTTTTAAATTAACAAATTCTCTTTAACTAGCATATTTCAAAAATCAAATGTTATCAATTTATAAACAAATCTCAAGCCATCTCTTTTTACTTATCTATTTAGTGTAATTAATAGTCTGTTTAAATCAAGACAGCTATTAAGAGATCAGATCCTTTGTCCTTTATTAGTTTTATTCTTAAAACAGCTACAAGCAACCCACAACCGTATGTCACAATAAGTAGTCATTCAGCATACTGCTTTATAAATAGCTCATGAATTATATATGAGGGAAAAAAATCCTTCTTAAGAAATATTGAAAGAGATTTTGCTTATGTCTAAAATCCTAACTAAGAAAACATTTTTTTTACATCATAGTTCATTTTAAGGTTCATATCAATACTATAGTAGCCTCTAGCTAGAAGGAAAGTCATTGAGAATAGTGGGGTTTCAATAAGGCATTCACTGTTTATTCATACCATTTCCCACTACTACCTGACACCTAATGTGAGTTATTGGAATAACAAAAAGTATTGCAAATGATATTGTTAGGAGGAAATGGAGTCTGATGATACTGAATATGCACATGCAAAGTATGTAGAAACAATACATGTCACAATATTGGATAGAGTGAACTCTGTGTTAGATGAAAATATCCCAGCTTACTTACTGGGGAGGAAATAATAATTAAAAAACCCACATTAACTGTTTTTTGGTTGTTTGGGTTTTTTAATATAAAATGGCACATTAATATTACTTGACTTCTCATACTAAATGATCAGAGACCCCTGAACTCTGCTTTGAATATGAAAAGCTATGATTTTCTGTATTTTGTGATATTCTTTTAGAGGATTGAGAGAGATGAGGCAAGGACTCTAAATATTGTAACAATAACTTCCTATAAAAATATTTCTATTTGATATTAAACACTTATGAAGCAGTCAATAATACACAAACATTTGCTGTATATGTTGAGAATATACACAGTTATCTGAGAAATAACCTCATTACCAATCCCATTGAAAACTATGTTTTTCTGTAAAGAGTTGAGGCACTTTTCATAGCCATTTATCCAGCTGACCATGAACTGACCATGGATCAGTATGCCACATTCTGTAACTCTTGTGCAAAGTCTTGCATTGATTAGAGTTGACAGGGAAATGCCCATTGTTAAAACCCACCCAGTGTTAGCAGAAATGTGGCATGAAACAGGTTGAACATGTGATAGCTGCTGGCAATTTGAACGTAGTCTATTCAAATGTCAGATTAGTAAAGCAGTTTGGGTATTTTTTTTTTATATTGTGCTCAAGCACAAGCTGGAAAAATCTG
>NW_010204805.1:0-40695 GCF_000695765.1 Mesitornis unicolor | reverse complement strand
TCCTGCTGAGTCAGAATGCAGCAAAGCTGCTCGAATGTGAATCCAGTGGTCCACTGGAGATGGTTGCTTTCTGGTCTGTGCTGGAGGAGAGACTGCTGTTTGTTTGGAAAAGTAGAAGTCATCAAAGAGCTTCTATGAGATTTGTGAAGGAAAGTATTTCTATGCATTTTTAAAACTTTTCTTTCAAAGCACATTTATCTCTTTAGCTGCTTTGCTGTTGGGGTTTTTTTGAGTGAATTGCTAACATTTGTGAATATGTGGTTACTAGAAGAGATAGCACTTCAGTGTCTTTAGCACATAATATTGAAAGAAGCTTAAAATCAACAACAGATCTGTTAAGATAACTCTGGATTATTTTACAGAAGTAATTTTAGTAAATGGGATTTACCCAATATATTTCTCTAAACAGAAATCTTAACATATGGGTATTTCCATCCAAACCAGAGAAGTTGGACTACTTCCTCTCTTTCAGAGAAAACAGGCTGAGAAGTCTCCCAGTTGTATTCCTGCTCTACTAATGCTGTTTCCCTCCTTTCCACCAGTTCTTGCCTGTGTGGAGAAGAATAGGCATTTCTCGTGTTCCCTGCAAGTGAACCTTTGCAAGTAGTTCTTTTTTTCTTGGAAAGTAAGTTTCTCTGTATTTATCTCTATTTTCCCCCCCTTCTCTTATTCCCTAAATATACTTGGCTTTCATTTAGAGGAAACTCTTTGAAAACCTTTGAAAATATCACATGTTGGGTAACTCCATCAATGATATCTTATAGAAGTTAATTACCTCATGTATTCGTTTTAGGTTATATGTGAAATATTGGCATATTCCCTTCACAGATAAAAAGTTTATGAGAGATGAATGATAAAAGGTTAGTTTAACAAACTGGGAAAGGATAATCTCGCATTAGGCAGAAGCACAAATATCCCATCCACTTTGCCTTGTCAGCATGACTGAGCTCCGATATGGAGAGTTTCATCTACAACTAGTTGCTTCTGGCCTCTCATAAGAACACTTTGCATGGCGTTTGACAGATGAGTGCAGAGAGAGACCCTAACATGTTGCACAGCCCATTCATTTTCACACCTTGGATGAAAGCCTGCAATCTGCAGCCTGCAACCCAGCAGCGATGAGTAGCAAACTGATCAACGGCCAGTGGCCCGTTGGTGCTGGTGTGGTCCATTGCGCTCTGTCCAGCCATACCTGGGGTCACACACAAGAGCTTGCGGTTTATTCAGTCTGGTTCTGTGGGTGGCCTCCTCTTGCTCTTAAGGGAAGATATTCCCCATGCTTCTGCGACTGCCCTTCAGCAAAAACGCTGTGGGGACTGCTCACAGTCTTCTGCCGTCCAGAAGATGCCTCTCTTGTCTTCCGTAAAAGGGTCAGGTAGAGGGCACTGCAAGGTACTGTACAGGTGGCACCAGGAAGGGGATGAGAGGGAGTCAGAGCTCAAGCAGCAGCAGGAACACAAAGTGAACAGGAGTGATGGATTCGCTACTGCAGTGCTTGCTTAGACAGAAATCTTACAACTGTTTGTCATAGTATAACAGATGTGCTTGTTCTTGGATAAACTGTTACTGAATTTGTCTAGTTTGTTTATATTTTGTACGGAAAGCTGGTATGCGCTACATAATAGCCACAGGAATGAGAACTTCTGCAATTAGACTGTTTTGATCCCATCAGATACATTATACAGAAGACAGAATAGCAGAAGGTATCTAGGCTTTCTCGTAAAAAGGAATTAATATCTTAAATAAAATAATTCTTATCTAGGAGAGATGTTTAGCTACATAAGCAACTGTCAGCTGACGCCTTGTTCAGTAAAGGACAAACCTTCTCAAACAGACCACATAAAGTCAGTTCAGGATAGTGAAATGTAGAATCATAGAATAATTTAGGTTGGAAGGAATCTCCAGCAAGCGCCCTGTCCCTTTTGCTCAAAGTAGGGCCAAACTCCAAGGTAGAGTGGCCTGACCAGGGTTGTATCCAGTCAAGTTTTCAATATCTGTATGGTTGGTAATTTCATTTCCACCTATCTTGACACCTGTCCCAGTGTTTGAACACCTTGTGAGATACTTTTTTCCTAATACCTAACTGAATTTCCCTAGTTGCAACTGGTGTCTGTTGGTATCAAACAAGTAGGTGAGATAACTTTATCTAAAAATAAATAAGCTCAAGTAGAAAACTGGACATAAAGAGTAGTTTAAAGTCATGAAAAATATCAGAATTAACAAAAATAAACACAGTGCTTTAAAAATAGACATGAGACCTCACTTTGATCTCAAGTCAACAGCAATTTAGTACTTGAAGTGAAAGAGGTTAGACCCATCATAGGATTTGCACTCCGGGGTTTTTACTTGACTGCCCTCTGGATGTCAAGGTCGGAAAGAACATGCAGATTGCAGCCCTAAAAAAGCCCAAACATTAACAGAGTATTGGAGCATGTAATAGGGACATACTTTCTCATGGCATCATAAGAAAAGTGGCTCAAAGAGAAGAGGAGGACAAAACACGAACACACAGACGCAATCCCTTTTTTTCTGCTTAGTATTGCGGCTTCTCTTGCTTTCAGCACACAGCAAGCAGAAGTATGTGAATTGCCGCTTTTTGGTGGGGGACCAGCATTCAGTGGGGGAGCAGTTAATCTGTTCCCTACTTTAATTCCTTATTCTGCCTGCTTCCAGTAAATGCCCACCTGGGATACATGCAAAAGACAAGCTAGAAAATCTTTGACATGGAGTTGCATGAAGTATTAGATGGCCATATTTCTTAAGAAATGTCTTACTTTCTCAAGAAATAGGGCTACTTTGAAGTCAAATTTCTTTAAAATCCTCAGTTTTCTTATAAATTTAATAAGTCTCTGATAGGAGAGCTTTTTAGTATTTATGGTGTATTTAGCAGGGCAGCATTAATTAAGGTCAAAAAGGTGTCAGTTCTCACCAAAAAAATTAGCAGGAAAGTGAGTATTGAGAAGGAAAAATAGAAAATTGCCTAAGAAGTCAGGAAAGCAAAAGAGACAGAGGAAGCATCTAAAACCACCATAGAGATGAGAAGGTAAAAAATGTATGAATAGTATTAATAGGAATTAATGATTAAATTTTAATTTTAAAAGGAAAAGATGTATAAATGAAGAATAGTAATAAGCAGTAATCACACTGGAACAGATAAGGAGAAATTCAACATCTAAACTTAGCCAAAGAAAAAGCAATCAATGATGTTTTATTACTGATGGATATGTTTTGAAGAGACTGTGAAAAGAGAAAGATGATGAAAGCAGCTCTTTCTTGTATGGTACATTAAAAAAAAGTTTGAAAATAATTTGTAGAATAGCTCATGACAGAAACTACAATAGGAGGATCATTGCATTCTAGAAATGAAGCTAATGGTCCCAACTGAGCAATTGGGACATCACTAGTCCCAGGGACTTGTTACTCCTTGTATTAACGCTAAATTTGGCCACTTCAAGGAGATACAAGCAGGCAAATACTGATTCAGGCAGAAGTGATCCATGTCAGAACAGAATTGGTTGAAAAGTGGGCTGGGTTTCTGTGAAAACCTGGAAATATTCATTAGAAAGATAAACACTAAAATACAAGGATTTTCAAGTTGGGAGATTTCAGGGAAAGGTCACAGTTTTCCATGAGAAGCAGACACATTTTCTGGAAGATTTCTGGTTAATTAGAAATTTGGTTTCATGTCACAGGACAATGTTTGCAGGTCTCAGCTGTGAAGCATGAACTTGTTAGTAACAGTAATTCACCTCAGGTACAGAAGATGAATTATACTCAAGATGTAAAAGTTCAAAACCATTGCTTGTTTTGTTTGACTTCTTAACTTTTCAGCAGTGCCTTGCCTCCCTGTAGGCTGGCATTTCACTTCTTTGGGTCCATATTGTGGTTTCTTCATCCTTTGGAAAGTTAGCATCTCATGACATTTCTATATGCCTAAAAGTCATCTAGAAGATGATATTTGGGATGAAATAAAAAGAGTAGTAAAAATGAATAAAGAAGCACACAGTGTAACGAAGGATAAAGGATAGGTTATAAGATCAGTAAAAGGTGTACTGTCTGTCTCTTGTAAGATGTTTAGCTTGCACAGTCTGAAAATTATGGATCAGCCTTCTTGTGTTTGTTTTGCCTAACAAAACACACCACAAATAGGGTCAAAGTACAAATAATAAAAACAACAGTCAGGTAGAGATGAAAATTTAAAGCACTAAAGAAGGAAGTTGGAAGAAGCAGGAAAAAGCTTCAGAAAATTGAACAAGGAAGGGGCCATGTTATAAATTCAAACAGAAATATGTTTTTTCTTCATTATGCTGTAATCTTTTCTTCATTACTGCATTGTTTGAAGTGTAACATCTTTGTTCTCAAATCCAGGAGGTGAGTTTTAGAAATTATGTTACTAAGAGAAGCTGTGTTGTACAGGAAGTTAAGAGAGAGAATGGAAAATACTTGAAGCACAGTAGGAACAAGAGGCCCATGAAAGAAGCTTTACTGTACCTGATGATTGGCAGGTAAAATATATTGACAGGACCACATTGAAGGAACTTTCTGCCTTGTTGTCACTAAAAGGACAAAGATCTGAATTCTAGAAGTGAGTAAAAACTTCCCAAGGAAAAGGGAAAGGAATCAAACATTTGCCAAAACTAATAGTCAAGAGACAAGTTTATTGAAATAGGCCACTTTTTTCATATGCCGTGTGCCTGCCATTTTATGATAATACAAGAGGCAGCTGGACACAAGTGCTGACCCCCATCATTTGACCATGGCAAGTTGTTTGCTACTTCAGCAGTGAAGGAATAAGTTTGAAAGCCTGCAAAATGTGATGCCACACCCATCTTTGTGAGCAAGCATATGCCTGAATTTGGGAGAAGTTTATATCCTCTGGCAGATAGACCTCATTTGTAAATGCTGGTGACTATTGCTTCCCAGGGTACACAGTCTTGTTAATGTTTTGTTTATAATACATGGGCTGTTTCCTGAAGTTGTGAAAATACATGATTACAAAATATGACAAAACATGTTTTTAAGGGAGGCTGATGGGTCTGGTGGCAAAAATGCTGTGTAGAATGGGAATGCAGCAGTGCAAGCATGCCATGGGCCTCTCCTTCGCTGAGGTGTGAAACAGCTGTCATAGCCATGAAGCACTCGAAAGCCAGTGCATCTGGAGAATGCCCTTAAGAGTAATGTTAGCCTTCATCCTAGCATCCACAAATTAAAGGAGACATTTGTTGCAAGCTAAAGAACCCTCATTTTCAGTTTCTGTGTTCAGCAGATAGGTGAAGGGACAGAGAAATGGACAGAGAAATCCACAAGCAGCAAAATTAATAAAGCCTGATCTTTTCCAAATTTGACATATGTCACCACATACCTCTTTACAATAACCCCAGCCCTCTTCCATACCCACTCCTCCCCCAAAGACTCTTTACTTCCCCAGGGTATCACCAGCTTCCTCCTGTGTTGCCCTCCTCTCTGGCTCAGCAAAAGACAGCACACTGGCTGTTCGGAGCAGAGGCAGGGTGTGTGCTGGCTGACCATTGCCCTCCAGGATACACAGTAGTTATTATAAATACCTCTCCCTCTCTGCAACCCAACCACCAGTGTTCACTACTTTTTTAGAAACTTGATCATCTTCAGTACTGCTGCCCCTCTGCCAATTTGTTTGAAATTGGACATGGGGTTCACAAGTTACCAAGAAAGATGAAAAGCCCCAGGGGTCAGGTCTCATTTCCTTAGGAAACTAGGGTTTAAACAGTCACAGATCAGTGATTAGATTGCAGCTTCTGCTGAGAACTGCATAGGCTGAACCAGTCAAAGTTACAAGTCTAAAACAAATGTGTGCACCATGATACTAAGTTTTACCAGAATGACTGCCATATAGGCTCCGTATGCCACAGGCAAAAATAACCTACCTTAGAGGTATTTTAACAAAGGAAGCTAAGCTTGTAAAAAGTGGAACTTGCATATTTCACCTGCTACAGCTTCTTTCTTTTTTCTTTTCTTTTCTCTTTTCTTTTCTTTTCTTTTCTTTTCTTTTCTTTTCTTTTCTTTTCTTTTCTTTTCTTTTCTTTTCTTTTCTTTTCTCCTTTCTTTTCTTTTCCTTTCTTTTTTCTTTTTCCTTTCCTTCTTTTCCTTTCCTTTCCTTTCCTTTCCTTTCCTTTCCTTTCCTTTCCTTTCCTTCCATAAATTCCACATTGTCTTTTTCAGATGGATGCCCAGCTCAGCGTAAAGGACATGTCGTACACAGTCTCTAGCAGATGCTGAAAATGGATGACGCCTACTGATGCTTTTTGACAACGTCATCTCCTCTTTTTCTGTTTGAGATGGGTGATATAATCATCAGGAAAAAGTTCTAAAATAAGCCCAAGTGACTTCTTCGTCCCTTGACTCCTCTTCCCGCAAGTCTAAAAAGCATCAGAAGAAATGACCAGTCAACCACCACCAGAGGAGTCTGTGGAGACTCAGAGCTCAGATGAGCTGGAGTGCAAGATCTGTTACAACCGCTATAACCTGCGACAGAGAAAGCCAAAAGTGCTGGAGTGTTGTCACAGAGTGTGTGCCAAATGCCTTTGCAAGATCATAGACTTTGGTGATTCCCCACAAGGAGTCATAGTATGCCCATTTTGCAGGTTCGAAACATGCCTGCCAGACGATGAGGTTAGTAGTCTTCCTGATGACAACAACATCCTTCTGAATTTAGCTTGTGGGGGAAAGGGAAAGAAGTGCCTACCAGACAACCCAACAGAACTGTTGCTGACTCCCAAAAGGTTGGCGTCTCTGGTTAGCCCTTCTCACACCTCTTCTAATTGCCTGGTCATAACAATCATGGAAGTACAAAGAGAAAGTCCCCAGACTCTGAACTCAACCCCTGTGGTGGAATTTTACAGGCCTACGAGTTTTGACTCTGTTGCAACTGTGCCCCACAACTGGACAGTGTGGAACTGCACATCTTTGCTCTTCCAGACCTCAATTCGGGTGCTAGTGTGGTTGCTAGGGCTGCTGTACTTTAGTTCCTTGCCTTTGGGGATTTATTTACTGGTATCTAAGAAAGTCACCCTTGGGGTTGTCTTTGTAAGCCTTGTTCCTTCGAGCCTTGTTATTCTCATGGTTTATGGCTTTTGCCAGTGTGTTTGCCATGAAGTTCTAGACTGCATGTCATCTTGATAACAAATACAGTAAATAAGATGTATTGCCACATGTGTAGCATAGTTGATTTATCCTGTCTTTGTATTTTTATTTATTCGTATTGTTGTCTATCCCACTAAATGGAAGCAGTGACCCTAATTACATGGTCCTTTTTTTCCACTTGGTTTGATTTTTCCCCTCTCCTTTTTTTAAGCTAAATAATGGAAACAAAATTTACATGCTGATTTTAAAAGACTGGGTTGTACAGGGGGATAAAGCAAAATTGCCAAAGTTGGTGCCTGCTGCTGCTGCCATTATTCAAATAAGTAGCCCTTTGCTTTCTAATGGCTTGATCATGTCAGTCAAAGCTGCAGGATCCACCCTAGAAGAAAGTACTATAGCAGGTACCTTACAGGTCAAAGTACACCATCTCTTCATCCAAAGTATGTCATGCTTTGGAATATCTGTTATTTCTGTTAGGAAATGAAATCACTTAGTTAATACTATAAGAGTAAGAAAAGCTACCATTGCTTTTTCCAGTTCTTGTTATAGCTAAAATATTTGTGGGAGGCTGATAGTCACAGGTTTATTTACATTCTGTGACATGAACCTTTTTTTTTTTCCCCTGCTAAAAACATTTCTCCAAAACACTTTCTCCAAACAGAAGCCCACTTTACTCATCATGTAGTTGCAGCTCCCTCTGAGATACTCCTGCTAATGAGCACTTCCAGGGACCCAGCCACACATTGGCTCTTCTGTAGGTGCATTTATTTCAGTGTGCATACACCTTAGGCTTTCCTTTGAGGGCTCAGAGCTCTGCAGACTTCTCTAGCTATGTTCTGTTATGCTTACCTTCCATCCCAGCATTTCCACCACCTCCCCATGTTTCCAACCCCTTAGTTCTCGTAACAAAGTGCCTGACCAACTTCATGCACACCTATTCTGTGCCAGCTACACTGGAGAATTTGGCTTTTGTGACTTTAGCTATCAAGACTTACTTTTATTCCCGACCAATAGGAAAAGGACCTTCAATCACTAATACAAATTTCAGAAAAAAATCTGAAACAGTTACCTGGGTGGGTTTTTTTTGCTTTCTGAGTTCACAGAATGAGCATTGTAAGGAGTTACTATGACTTTGGGAAGGTTTGTGTTTAACGCATAGGCCTTCAAAATGTTTAATACCCTGAACTCCCTCTGTCACCATTATGAGTTGATGGCACTTTAAATGTGCCAATTAGCATGTCTTGATTAATTGAGTTCAGAGGAATTGCTGATGATTTACCATTCCACAAATAGAATCAGGGCCTGTTAGGCTTGCTTGTAAGTTGCATGGTTTAGGCTACTTTCTGAACTACTGGAAGAGCACAAAAATAAGAGATATTTAATGTTTATGTGTATAACTAGGTCTAGTCAACACTACAGCTGCAAACTCATTCCTGTGCACAGGAGGGAAAAACTGAGAAGGAGGAGTTGAGCAGTGCAAAGATGGTTTTTGGGTCAGGCACAAGACTTAGTAATTGCAAGACGGTATAAGAGGTAGAGGGGTTTGGTGCATGAAGACTGAAGGTATGGCCTAACAATATATATTCTTAAAGCAAATTGGCTCTGGTACGAATGAAAAATGCTGATGGGAAGAGGAGAGCGTAAGTGGTTGTTGTGTCTGTCAAGAGGATTTGAAGTCAAGCTGGTCCAATTTTTGTAGAAGGCACAGATGGTATCTACAGCTTCATTCCTATTGCAGACAAAGGGAAAAATGTGGAAATGTAAAGGTCCTGCTTTTCTTGACACTCATTTTCTAATAGTGCATATATATATATGTGTGTGTATGTACATATAGACACATATGTAAGAAGAAAACTTCTAGAGAAATTATAGTTTTCAAGTGTATGGAGTTATGGAGCTATGTACTGAGTGTTTAAAGAAAATGTTTCAGACTTTTCTGTAATGACTTGATACCAGTTATAACTAAAATATTTTCAGAATTCCTAGAACTTACTATTCCTAAGTAATTGTTTTAAATGTTTGTGATAAAGGACATATAGTTAAAAGAGGTATCATCTCCAATCCTGGTGTACTGCAAGGTTTGACTCATCTATGAACTCATAAATTTTAAATATCCAACAATGATCATGTCAAAAAGCAAGAAAAATAGAAACTTATGTCATTTTATAGTACTTCATAACTTTGGGAAAAGATGTATTTGTAGTATTAGGCATTTATATGTTCTAGGGTTTGTTCAATCTGTCTGAATGTAGTGTCTCTAATAAAGGGCTGGCTAGTAGAGGAAGTAGGTTTTGCAAATGTGTGACTTACATGTTTTACCTCTGCACAACATGTCTGAAGTGCTACCTGTTGTATTTTCCTTTTCAGTTGATTAAGATTATCTTAGCTCTGGCACCAGTTATTTTGTACTCTGTTTTATAACAGAGCTTAATCTCAGCAGGATTACAGTGGTATCAGTTACACATCACAGCACAAATAAATACACCTGTTATTATACTTCACTGCTTTTAAGACTGCCACCTTGTTAAATTTATGCTGTGTTTTTAAACTGTGTTGAAATACTAATCCACTCAAAAATGCGAGCGTGCAAAAACATATTGATTGTATAGCTATTCTGCTGCTCAGCCAGAGCACATTATTACAGCTTCAGTCTCATAAAACTCCTCCATGACTTATAATATGACCACTGAGAATTCCTAGGAGGCCTAAATCTCAATTATTTGTGGAGAAGGTATTTGCTGTGTGACTGAGGCTAGAAGAACTTCACATATAACTCTTTCATTATTTTATTCTCCACTATCCATAGGACTTAAAACTGAAAATATTCATGTCCTCTGCAGTGGAGTAACTCTGCTGAAGTCAATGTTGATGGAGATAGAATCAAGTCCTGCATGCATACCTGCCTGCTTGTGTTTCTCTGTGCCTCTGTGACTTTTTCCTCTCCTTGGAGAGTAATGGCTCCTGTGGTCATAAAATTCTGCCTGCATGCCAAGGCAATTCGTTTTCAGTAGGATTTTATTCCTGCTTGGCCCGGATATGTGACTCAACCGGGTACAATGTGTTACAGACTCATTACCACAGGATTATTTTAGCCCAAATTAGATTTTTTTTATTTGTTTTTAATTCCTGCTTAGTCTTTGGATACAGACTGTATCCTCACCAGGTACTGATCTACAGCATGATACAGCAGCATCCCCTGAGGGCTGGGGCAGGATGATGCAGCAGCAGTTGCTAAGCACACCTGAGGGAGGATGTGCTGAGCTGAGCCATCCTCTGAGTGGGACCCGGTGAGGGATGAAGTTCTTCTCCAAGCGTGGCCTGAGCCCAGAGTCTAAAGGGCAATTAACAGAGGGTGGGTTACATGGAAAGCAGGGCCTGAGGATTCAAAAACAGGATGTCGGGCCTCAGGGCTAGGGGTGCACTGTGGCTGAGAAGCTGTGCAAAGCAGAGGCAGGTCTGTGCCCAGCACAAAGGGGCTGTGTTTTAAATAAGGAGTTTGGGGTAGAGCTGCAGAATTTAATGTTTTTCATACTGACCCTTCTGGTTTTCAAAATTCATTTGGTAATTAAAAGTCATTTTCTACTGCTACTACAGCTGAGTAATTTTATTTTCCAAATGGCGAAGCATTGAGCTTCGTAATATAAAGAAATCCTTAGATTTGGGCATATTCCCTCTATGATGTTAATCATTTAAAGCTACAATCTTTTAAAGAGTATTGACCAAAATAAGGACTGATATCTTTGGTTTAGCTACATTGTGAGCTTTGTCCTACTATGCTGTTTTTATGTCTGCAAAACTGTATGTGCTAATATAAAACACTTTAAATAGGCAAACTCTTGTCCTGATCACACTATTGGCAAACTTCAGAGTGGCCAGCATTTTATGATGTACCAAGAATAGACACACTTCCCAATGGACTTTATTACCTGAAGATACAGATGAGTCCAGCAGTACACAGCCAAATAGACAAGTACAGTAGAGGAAAACACAGCTTTCCAGCTAAACAGCTACACATCACTTCAACTAGAGGATGGGGAACTGAGAAAGCTCACAGAAAGGTGGATGATGTTGCGTTCAAAGGAGTTACTTGTTATTAGGGTACAGAATCATTATTTTTCCTAATTCTAAGCAATTCTGGGGTTAGATTCAACTAATTTTTCCCCACTACTTTTCTGCCCCCTCTGCTGGGACAAGGCTATATGGAACTGTGGGTAAACATTGGGTAATTTGAAATTAAACAACCTTTTCCAGCACAACAAGACTAATACTGAAAAGATGGCAAATTGTAGCCAGGATGCGAGACTGAAAAGGGTGCAGAGGGGAAATGGCAGCAGGTTAATAAAATAGTTTGATGTCAAAGCAAGGAAAACATGTGGCTACATCCTACCTTGTCTTGACTGGTTCAACAATAGTGAGAGGCTGTCCCAAGCCTGAGGACCACCACGACTTGCCACATTCCTCCTCCCCCATTACATCTGGGCACACTTCAGTTGCGCATCTTCATTCCTTGGGCAGCATTAGTACATCATTATTTCATCTTCCTGCATGGATGAAGAGTGTAGTGAGAGGTCCACAGTATTCCACCCTTAAACATGCTCACTTTAACTATTCTAAGATTTATTAGGGTGTTTTTTTCCCAGATTTCTTCATATTTCTACACAAGCATGACAGTGCAGTTTATTTTAAATGGAGCAGTGCCTTCAAGGAGAACAAGAAACACTAGGGGAAGAAGAAGTGGTGAGAATTTTGAAATCATTGAAAGAAATTCAAAGGGAATGAAAGAGACTGTTCTGAGAGTCTACTTTTACTTTCATACTAGCAGATTAGATGTTATCCTTTGAGTGACATCAGTAAATATATAGTCCTGGAGATTCCTCAAGGAGATTGTAAGTCTGCCAGACCTTAGGCGCAAGCCCTGTACTCCGTTGCTTTTCTATAAAGCACCATTCTGCCTTTTGCATCAGCTCCCCTTGTCAGAAGTTGAACTGTCACTGTTTATAAAGAGTTCTGGCACAGAAAATAAATCCCCAGTCTGGGGATGATAAATCATCATTTTGGGGACATGTTGGGCAGTAGCAAAGCTTTCAGTGCTAGACCTTAAACAAAGAGAAGTCATCTTGCAGCCTGAATTGCTAGCATAAATTTCATTTTAAATCAAGTTTCATTGTGTTGGGCAACACTACAACTAAAAATCCTTTTATTGTATTTCTGCCTCTTGTGTTATACAAATGTGGTTTGCATTTTTAAAAATGTATGAAATCACAGAAATCAGAGATGGGTAGAAAAAGCCTATAAGTCATTTTATCTGTTTCCTCTGTCCCTGTAGAGATGAATGCTTTGTCTAATCTCATTTTAAATATCTCAAGTGATGAAGCCTCCACCTCTTCCCATGAGGGACTTTTCAGTGGTTTAATAGGCATCTTTGTTAGGAAATATTTTCTTCATACTGATCCTGATCTTTTCTTTTGCATAACATAATCCCTTTATTCTGCACCCCCTGTTTTAACTTTTATGAAATCTGGGAAATGAATCATATTTATTCCTTTCATACTGTAGCTGAATAATTCTTAATCCTTGTTGTTCAAGTAATGCAAGAGATAAGCAACCAGTTGCTGAACAGCTAATACTTCCCTGAGATGGTATGCCATGTACCAGTAGATATATTTGCTGGCAAGTCCTGGCTGACGCTTCTTGCTACACTAGGGAGTGAAAAAAATGTCAAGTGAAACTGAAGAAATGCGTCTTCCCAAGAGCATGCACGGCAGTATTACTGAAATTTCACGAGGTGCTAAGGCAAACAGCCTGCTTCTTTAGATAGAGTTTTTCTTTCTAAAAGTGGATGATTTCAATAAAAGTACGCTTTTAAAAAGCATTTAAATGTTCTTTTCAAAAGGAAACGTCTATGTGAGAACCACATTATGTCAAAACTCTTAACTTGTTGAGAGACAAGGCTGGTTTGATTGCCACTCAGTGCACAGCAGTTTTTGCTGACAGCTTAGCTCAGAAGAAAAAATTAATTCAGTGTTAAGGAGAAAAGTTTGAAAAAATGCCTTTGCAACTGTGTCACTGGAATCAGATCTGTGCTTGAAAAAGTGACTCACGTCTTGAGAACAGAAACAGTGCATTGGCAATTTAATTACAACATATTAGATAATCCTCTGCCAATCCCAAATGAGAGGAAGGAGCAGTGTGACTAAGGAAACCCTAGGTGGACAGATGTACTTCATGTGGTTTTGCATTTAAAAGATACTTACTTTAAAAAGCCGTCAGGTGGATTATCTGCTGGTTCAAGAAGCATCTCTCTAACAGTTACTGGTGGTGGATCCATGTAAAAATATAAATTAACAGCCCACGCAGACAGTGAGCTTCCAATATACCTCCCCAGTTACTGCAGCTGCAGTTTGGAGACCTTTTGAGGTAGAGGTTATGTCTGTATCTGTGGGTTTGAGTCTTGCCTATGGATTTCTGTGAATTCCTTTAAGTGTTGTTTTTAGCCCTGTCATGGTTTAACCTGACTAGCAGCTAAAACAGAAGAGTAATCGGGAGATTAAAAGTAATGAACTCATCATCTGAGATAAAGACTACTTAATAACTAAAACAAACCAAACTTAAATAATAAAGACGCAAATTAATTGTAGCAGGAATAAGAACAACAATAATAAGCCAATCAAAGTTATAGTCAGCTCAGAAACAAGCAGCCACTGGCCGAACGCCAATGAAAATGCAACAGGAGAGATAAGCCCCAGGAACCGACATGGGCCACCATCACAAAGTAGAAGGGAAGCAAACAAATAAAAAGGAGGAAGGGTTGAGGGGTTGAAGTGGATTGTCCCCTGCAAGCTCCCCAGTTTACAGTGAGTGTGATGTTTATGGGATAGAATACATCTTTATTGGTCAGCTTGGACCATACCTGGATCATCTGTCCTGGGTTATCTATCTCAGAGAGTCCCAGGTTCTCACTTACCCCTTTTCTCTTGTGCAGAGAGAAGAAGAAAAAAAAAGAAACTATAACCACAGGTGCAGGCGAATCCTTGAAAAATGTAAATATATACCAGTGAAAATAAGAAAATAAGGAAAATAACTTCATCCCAGTTAAAGCTATAATGTCAACTTGTGTTCATTAAAGCTCAAACACTGCTTTCTTGAAAATCCAGCTCTGGCTGAAGCATTAAAAGGGATTCTAGAATTCCTTACCAGCAAAACCTGGACAAGCCCATTTATAGTCTTCATATACATAAAATCCTGCAGCAACAAGATCCATAGGTTAATTATATACTTTGTGGAAAAGATCTTTGCTTTGTCTTAAAAACTTCTTTAAAAATATACTAGTTACATGTACCCTACTTTTTTCTGATAGGAAAAGCAGTTCCAAGGTGTGATTGCACATTGTTTTCTCCACACACCTCAGAACTTCATCTGACTCTAGAAATACTAACATCATCAATTTATCCCTTGTACTTCTCCTTGGCTGCCTCTTATTTCAAGCTGAAGATCCTGGTCAATTTGATCTCTTCTTAGACAGCAGCCTTTCCATGCTTTACACCATCCATTGTACTTTCCTGAAGCTTTTCTACTGCTTCTTCTTTTTTGCTTTGAGGTGGGGCGAAGTACTCAGGAATAGGCTCTAATTAGTGTCATTTGTTAATAAGTTCTGTGACCATGTAAGACATCTGTACTCCCACGGCCACTGAAATAACTTTGTCATTGGTATCATTCCTGACAGCACAGCTGAGGTGTTACACCTGACTGTTGTCAAGTGTATTTCACCTGACATCACAATCATTATTTCACATGGGTGCAGGAGATGGTAGATTCCAGGAGAATATTTAATTTAATCTTGACATAGACTGTACAGATTTTAGGTCTATTAAGCACGTGGCCTGACATTGCTGGACTGAGCAGCCACTTATCAGCAAGTGCTGTAAGATGCCTTCTTCTGTGGTAGTGGTGCATATATCCCATGCACTTGCTGCAGCCATCCTAAACTACAGCCTGGAGTCTTTTATTGCAAGAATACCTTTTTTCTTTTAACATCTTTTACTTAATCTTTTATTTCCTCGAGGCTTGTGGCCTTTTTCATGTTCTCCTTTCTTCATTCTGAGAAGATGCTGATGACTAATAGTAATAATAAAAATAATAATAAATATGATGATGATGATGATGATTGATGATGATGATGATGATGATGGTGGTGGTGGTGGTGGTGGTAGTGGTGTTTAGAGGGTAAGCCCTTTACATTTGAACCTTCATGTTGCCAGTTAGGGCAATAGTTAGAGGTCTCTGCCTTCAGCCCTCAGGGATGTAAGCAGGAAGCTCAGGAGCTTGCTGTCCTGGGCCCCAAGGAAGGCTCCTTGCAGCCTCCAGAGGACTTCTTCACATTGATGCTCTTTACACCAATGTTCCCACTTTGTTCCTGCTTTTCCTTAGAAAAACTGACTGATTGTAAAAAAAAAAGTTATTACTGCATTAAAACTAGATAGGGCTCATTTTCTTTCAGCAAAAAATAAAATTCTGAGGCAGAAACTCAGGAACTTTGTAGTGCTTCCGGGGTCAGGTACAAATCTCTGATGACTTTTTTTTAAATTTTGGTAATGAAACACCAATGGCTAAATAAAACCAGGTCTGTGAGGCTGTATAAATCATGCAGGTAGTGAATTGCAATTTCACAAGTAGGTTCTGAAAGTGTGAAAAAAAGTTAATGAGAAAAGAAATAAAGATAAAACAGAGGTTTAATCACACAATAGGGCTTGGGTGGAGAGGGCAAGTAGCTGGATGTAACTTGACAAGACAAAAGATTGTAGAAATAATGCACAAAGACAGGTAGAATGTGAAAAATAAGTGTGCAAGCTTATTATCGACACATTTTAGTGTGTAATTCTTGATCCAACAAACTGAAAAAAAACCTCAAAAGGTTTAAGCATATATTGCTTTATTTATACTTTGGCTCCTAAAATTCACTGGTTTTAATTCTGGATCAGCTTGAGGCTTACCAAACATAATGCATAATGTGAGGTTTATGCGGGGAGTTTGACTGCTGTAACTTTGCCTTCAATAGCTGTCTTTTTTATTTTTATGAAGAAAAGTCATAGTGTGGCGACTTCTTTTTGTTTGTTTTTATTTCAGAGTGGAACGACGAAATACAACATAATCTTGCCGACAGAAACTATAACATGGTAGCAAATGGCAGAAGTATAACTATTCCTATCTGAAATAATGAAGTGCTAATGTAAAAGCAATTGTTTCACTCAATAAAAATTTAATTTTTCAGTAAAGATTTGTCATGATAAGCATATTTCTTAATGCCTGGATTTGGAGGTCATTCAGATTTCATTGCTGTTATTCATTGTATCAGTTTAAAAAATAGACTGAAGGTGAGTATGTGATAGTATTTCACAGTATTTTAACAGAATAGGAAAAAATATATCTGTCTACTGTGTGAGAATGTATTTTGTGTAAAGGAAGACTGCAAAAAAATTAAACAAAAGCTAGCCAGATTTCTAGCTGATCACTTAACCACGTATTTTTAAGATTAAATGACAGCGTGTAAGAGGGAGCATTCCAGGTAGCAGCCAGAAGGTACTTTGGAACATGTATTTTGCATTGGAGTCCTACATTTTCTGACCTTGCCCACTGACTGTTATTAAACACGCAGTATTCTGTCCTGGTTTAACAGTCCTGGTCTAGAGAAGTATGTTTTTGCCTGCAGTCCCTTAGTACAGGCATCTCTAAAGTCTGAGCCCACCAGTGTTTGTCTCCTCTGAAGGTCACAAGCTGCAGGTTGTCCCTCATGTAATTACAGAGGTGGCAGTGGAGCCTGGTCACAGGGGACGTGGGTGTGATCTGCACACACACGTGCACAGGGAAATGCAGCTGCCTGGAAAACACACAGTCCCCCAGCATGAATTATTCACAGGGTTGCGATATGTAATCTTGTAGTAGTGGGAAGAATAGGAAGATTTATTCATGTTAGCCAGGATGTGGTCACTGGTGTAATTTGTATTTTGAAAGGATGAGGCTTTGGTATAGTGATGGTTAGATATAAAACTCATGCAGTGGCTTCTTTATTTTTTAAATTGCAAAAACTCACCTGCCGCACTTTGCTTCCTTTTTCTCTATTTAACTGAGGGATGGTGCAGAACTGATAAACTTTCTGATTTCCAGATCTCAGGAGCCTCTAAGCTTGCAGATACTTGAATCCTGAGTTGTGAGCTGAATCCACTCTTACCCGAGAGTAAGCCATCCGTGGAAAAAGGTATAGGTGTACTATCTTCCTCTCTTTCTAGTGTAGAAATAAAATCTCAAATGAAAATTTAGGCATACGTTTTTTCCATGGAAAATTAAAATCACATTTCTTTTCAGCTCCATTTTTACCACATCAGAAATTCACGTATTTCATGTTTTCTCCTGACACAGCCCGATGCACAGGTTTAAGAAATCAAGTACAGTACATAAGCAAATGAAAGTGAGCATAATCTTCACTCAGAAATTCTTTGTTTCTTTGTTTAACTGTGCTGATAAAAGCACCATAAAAATCTCTGGGAGAAGAGGCAGCTTTGTTAAGCATCCAAAGTGCCGAGCTTCTAGCACTCAGCTAGTATCACTGGAACTTCCAAAGAGGAAAGTAAAAAAAGCTTAGACACAGATTCTTGATACATTAGAGCTAAAAGCCAGCTCTCCTCCTCCTCAAATACGGAAAATATCAGGAGCTGCTTACACATCACAAAGGGATGCGAACCCATTCCTCTTGCACACACTATTCAAAATGCAAATTATTCAGTGGTTAGTTTTGCTAGAGGCATTGGTGTTTTCACCTGGGAATGAGCCTCCGGTAGAAGCAGGGAAAGGTACCTCAGCATCACCTGGTCGTACATCCATCCCTATAGCAACTGGGTGAGGAGGACCTGGAAGGCTGCATCTCCCAGGCCTTGAATGGGGAAGACATTTAGTGGTGTTTCTTAAAAACATTTCCTGCCAGCTGTGCCTGCTTGTCTGAATCACAGCTATATCCTTGACCAAAGAAATACAGCTGAACCATTTGGCACCAGACCCCTCCAAGAAATCTTCCTATAGAGCAATCTGAGCTGGCTTCAAAGAGATGGTTAGGAGGAAGAGCCCTGTGTGTGTCACGGGGTGTGCTCTTTACAGAGCGGCAAGGGAAGAAGCGCTGTGTTCCCATTAATGTGAAGAGGAAGAGAACATTTCATTCCTAGCATAGAATAGCCTGCATTTACCCAGTATAAGTGGCTCGCATTTCATGAAGTGTTCTCCCCGTACCACTAACCTGCAGTCACAAAGCTGGGCTCCTTTCTCCTTAAGACCCCACATTGGCTGCTGCAGCTTTACCTTCCTCTGCACTGGAGGATTGTTAAGGCTGTAAGGTGGTTGCACGCAGGCATCGGCAGCCCCAGCAGCCACCCGTCCTCTCTCCCATGGCCTGCACACACCTGGCACCAAGCAAGCAGCTCCTCCTGTCGCTCCCCACCACCAGCCCCTTAGGTCCCCTTCCCTGTCTTTGCCCTGCTCCTCCTGCTGCCCCTCCCTGCCTCGCTGCTGGGTTTCTTAAGGAAATGTTGCAGCCATGTTCTGCATTCTGATTTCTTGTATTGCTTTTATGTATTTCCTTCTGTATAGCACAAGGCACAACCCCCAGATCACTAGACAAAATCCTACACATAAAGCTGAATGATTATTTCAGAGAGAATACTTGACACAATCCATTTAGATTTTGCCTTTCGCTGGTTGCAGAGCACTCTCACTAAGGTCACTGTTTCCTGTAAATAATTTGTTCCTAGTTTATTTCTTTAATTTGATATCTCTTTGAAGCTTCTCCTCAGTGGAGTGATGACAGATGCTTGCAATTTGAACAGTATTGTGGATTGCAATTAGTTAAAAAAGTTGGGGTAATGTATCTTCAGTAGTGTGTGGAACAAATGCTTGCAATGTCTAAACATTTGTGCATATATTTTAAATTTGTTTAAGGATGTGTAGGATTGGGGGAAGCTTATTTGAAGTGTGAAGGATTATTCTTAAAGAAAAAAATAATTGCGGTTTTGAAACCTTTGGAGTCCCCAGGTTTCTGGACACCATAAAGTGAGAAGGGTGAGGTATGCATCCCAAGCCATCTCTGTGGCTGGCTGTCCCAGCAGCTACACCACAAGCACTGCTCTTCCTTGTTAGCTCACCTCCAGCCTACACAACAAACTCTCTCAAACCTCCTCGTGTGTCGGTCAAACTCAAGACTCATCTTGAACTGGAAAGTCTTCTGGAAAAACTGTTTTTGTGTCTGTTCTCCATAAAGAAACATTGGCTGTGAGCAAATGGCTCGTTAAATTAATACCAGTGATAGGTAAAACAGGGCAAGAAGAAGTGAACTGGTCATTGGTTAGCTTGGAGGCTTTCCAGTCAGGCATGTCAGAAGAACTTCTCCTGGGCTAAAGATCCTGCTAAACTTGTCTCAGACATGTCAGTGGTCCTCTTCAAAAGTTTAGGAAGGATGGGAGAAATACCAGGAAGAAGAAGAAAAACAGGTATGTATGCTTATTTTCTTAAGGGTGGAGTGCGTAGGAGCAGGGAATTACTGACTGGTCAGCTCTCAGCAGCTCTCTGTGGTTTCCCTGATCAAGCCACTTTTATGCTTGAAGGTCTCAAGGAAAAGGGAGCAGCTTTGCCAAGAGTAAATCCTGGCAAGCTAATTTCCTTCTACAGGTAGTGGGCCTTGTCATCAAGGGAGAAACAGTAGATGTCCTACATCTGGGATACTACTGTGGGTTTTGGTACTATGAATGGTACTACTGTTTTTTTCATACCTTGTATGAAAAAAAAAAATCATCTCATAAACAAAGAAGACAAATGTGGGAAACTACTGAAAGGTAGCAAAGCTGGATATTTACACCCAAGATCCCCAAAGGATGACTAACCAAATGGAGATCAGACTGGGTACTGCGCAGGGTTACCCAGAGTAGTATCCTGGTCCAGGTCTGGATCCAATATTTGCATTAACCAACCTAGCATTCAGGATGTACATATTAAAGGTGGATGCCGTGCTCCCTCCACAATTTTATCTCTGAATTATTGAAAAATTCCATATTTTTTATGGTAAAGGAAAAGCCAAGGTGAAGGTAAAACCATAAATGGAAAAGTCCACTAGAAAAAATGGACTGTAGAAGTTGCATGCTCCTAACATCACCTAAGATTTATTTAATAACCAATTGTTTCACCAGTAGAAGAAATTTCCTATGACAAGGGTTTTCTTCAACTGCTGCCAAGCAAATCAAGGAGTATTTACTTTGGTGCCTTTGTCTGACAGAGAAGGATTGTTTCTGGCAAGTACTTTATATTGTATTAAGAAATTAGTCAAAACAAACAAAAATGTGAAAATAACGTTTTAAAAGTAATTTAAAGCCACCATGCAGAATCTCAAACATTAAGGGACACAGTGAGGGCAGATGTGGTTGGTTTGAAAAAAGTATATGCTTAAGGATGGAAATATGTGTCTCTTTTAAGTTCCTGATGTGAGTGAAGCTTTCTGGATCCATGGATCTGTTATTTTTTGCACAGAGAATACAGCTCTTTTACAATGGATGAGTGTTTTCCCCTGCCCCCAGTATGGACATCCCAACCAGTAATGTGCTTCTGCAAAACATATTGATAGATAACTTATCTGTGGGCAAGTCACAATCAACTCCTCTATTTCCACCATCAAATACCAGAAGGAATAGAGAAAAGGAAAAACTGCAGACCAAAGCAGTGTTGTTAGCATATTTTAAATCCTTTTGAGTTAGCAATTTATCTACTGTATGTAGCAAACAGTAAGTTAAAAATACTTCAGGTATGTAATTTTTTCTTTCAATTTTACATAGTTCTTTTAACATATGGCTGTTGAAAGAGACTTTCATGAGTAATTTTTTCTTCCAGTTGCTTTGTTGTATGACTTCGCCTTTGAATTCCACAGGCTGACAAAAGCTTCAGTAGTTCAGCGTGCCAGAAGCTCCTGCTATTAGTCCCACTACAGCACCTCAATTGCAAATCAGAGATTATAGCTCATGTTCAATGAGCAGAGATACGGATAGGACCAGTGATCTATCTGAGCTCTGTTATAGCGTGAAGTCTTTCAGGGAACACTGCAGGGTAACGTGGAGAAAACAAAAATTAAAACTAGCACATCAAGAGTGCAGGTATTGGTACCAAAACCACTCCAGTCCCCATCATTGCAGGACTCCCAAATGGAGGAACGCTCCCCAGACCAGCGTGGGGCACACGGCTTCCTCAGGTGTGGAAAGCTGTACACTCCCTCTGCCCTCATGCACCACTCACACCACCCCAAGTTGTGCCTTTTAGCAGTGTGTGAAGTGCCTAATGTTACTGAAATCACTGATGGGTTTTTCCCATTTCTTTTCTCCAGATAGGGGAATGAATGTATCAGCTGCCTGTTACATCAAACAGACGAAAATGAAAACCCACCAGCATGTTCATATAAGCATAATATATGTTAAAGATGACAAAGTCAAAGAAATGCATCTTGCAGCTGCAGTAGCAAGTGGTGAAAGATGAAGGTGGTGGATGGGAAGGTGTCTTCCCAGAGCAGCTTGTTAGATCCCAGAAGGCGGTGCAAGGGAAGGTCTGCCTCTCACTCAGGTGAGTCTTGCTCTGGGGAACTTCTGGGTGCTGGAAAAGGGACCTCAGCAAACTTGTCTTGGGTAAACTTCCAGTTAGTATAAACCATGGGGTGCATGAATAGTAAGTCTGGAAATCCAGCACTCAGGATAGTATTTTAGGGAAGGGAGCAGAGAGTGGCAGGAAAGTAAAATTTAGATTGCTGACAGTACCTGCTGTATTAGCACAGACACACCACGACCTAAGGAGGTTTCCCAAGCACCAATGGCTGCAGCTCAATGGAGAGAGGACATAGGTATGATCAGCTGAAGCCAGGTATTCATTGCTTACCAGAATGGGGCAACCTCTGACCCAGCAGCAACGTAAAACAGTAAGTACAAAAGCTGCAGCAAGGTGCAGCAACTCCTCTCTCACTTCAAATTTACTGTCCAGCATGTATAAGCACAGTGCCCCTCTGTTAAGACTGGTATCCCTTGCCATCTTTATAAAATGCAATTAATTAAAAGTTCCATAAAAGGTAGGAAATTCACAATCTTGTAGACACCAAATCAGCCCTGAATCCTCACAATAGTCTCCTTGTAGGGCCTGACCACAAGTGAATAAGAATTGTCTTCCTTTTATTGGATCTGGTTTGGAGAGAAGTGTGGTTTACATTATAACGTTCCTGTTAGTGAGGTGACTTTAAACTCTTATTTGCCTTGATTGGAAAGGTTTAAAATTAGGATTATATCCTTCTGCCTCACAGTCAGCAAAATATTTGTGTGCTTCTGTAAGAAACGTGGTTTTAGTGCATGCTACTGTCAAGCATATGTTTAGAAAATTTATTTTTAGAGAGGGGTGAGCTTAAGCAGCAGCTTAAGACCTGTCTTGAACTGGGACACAGTAGATAACATTAATCTGACCAGATTTCCCTACTGGTGTCTAAGCCATTTGAACCACTAATAGAAGGGAAGAAACACATGATATTAAAGCCTTGCTAGCAATGGTGTTTGTACATACTGTAAATGTGTCCTCTGTTGCCTTTTGATAGTGTTTTTAACAGTGAACTGTTAATTACAGTCTTGTGTAATCTTGAACTAGTAATTACAGTTTGGTGTAACCTAAATCTTTTAACTGATTTTTTTTATTTTTATTGTACTAAACTCTCTGACGTTGCATAAGCTTTTCATTAGTACTAGTCACTGTTGACATCAAAATTAGCAGTGAATTTAGCACCATACACTAATGTACAAGTAGAATGCTTCTTAATGAGTCTTTGGGGGATTTTTTAGGATCATCCCTTTTGCCCCCTTAAGACTACAGCGGACATAGGAAGCATCTTTACCTTCCACAGGTGCTAACTGCCATCATGCATTCTTACAGCTTTCTGCTGTGTTTCTGCAGTGGCATAATGCATTCTTGACAGTTCAAGCAATAAAATAATTAACTAAACTGTCATAATATTATGATAAGATGAATCTATCCACCTGGCCACAGTTTGTTTACCTTTTACAATTCGTCATCAAATTTTATATGGAACATGTAAAAACCAAATGCTTCTGACAAGAGATAGAGATAATTTTGGAGTCCTTTGTTAATGTGGATGATGGTAACAGAAGATATGTAAATAATTGATATAATGCTGCTCATTATGGAGACCTTTAAAGATAGTAATAGACATATTTACAGCATTTAGCATTGTCTAATTCAGCTCAAATAGAAATCAACCCATAGATTTCTGTGACATTCTGTCTAAGGTGCTTAGAATGAAAATGACAGAGAATGAGGATCTGAACAAAAGGTGGTTACCTAACCTCTCCAAGTCCTGAAAGCCTGTAGATTGCAGGTTATTATAGAGCCTAAATGATAGGGATATTTTTGATAAAAACTTTCTTTTACCTCACAAAAGAGTCACAGATTACACAGCAGGGACTGGAGCACAGGGGATAAAGCCAGTTTAGTCTGACTTCTTTGCTTTATTTTTATGTTTCTGCTTTTTCAAAAAAAAGATTCTAATTGTTTCTTGAAATGCTCCTGCCTGTAGCTCAATACTTCTGAATTCAGTTTATTTTTAAGAATTTGGTCTGATTCTTTCACCAGCAAACTCCTGGGATAAAACCAATGCAAGATTCAACAGTGGCTCTTTCTATCTAGAACACATAATCAATATAATCCTTAGAGCAAGGAAAAGAATGTATTTTTCTTTCTAACACAAATGAGAGAATAATAAATAGGAAAAATGCATTGAGGTAAAAGTGAGTAAGAAAGGAAGTTTGAGCTGGGTGTTATTCTGTGTTTGCAGCTCCCGCAGGAGTGAAGAGGAGGAGATCCATGTTACCAACAGCAGATTCTGGTCCCATTTTAATGCAACATTTTAGCAGTTATCACAAATGTTTATAAACACTATTGTGCAGGTTGGTTCAATGACAAAATATAGGATTCAAAGGTACAGGTACTGTTGAAATAAATCACAGTTTATCTGAAGTACATGCACGTCATTTGAAAGTACTGACTGCAAGATTTCAGTCTGGATTCCATAAATGTCATTAGGCAAATACCTGTGCTCTCTGACATCTCTGGAGTTGCAGTAGCGTAACTGAGGTGAGGTTACAGTTTCTCTTCAACACTAGGAAAGAAAGCCGCTGCTGTCACTAACTTCATTTTATGCTATCAGCTTCAGTTTCTTTGTGATGCCAAAATTTCTCATGCACTGAGCACCTTCTCAGGAGCTAGACCAATTCTGCCTGCTAGCAGAACACACACACAGGCACTCAAGGCTGTTAATTATTCAGTGTAAACTGCCAGATCAAAAAACTGGCATCAGTGCTCGCTCCAAGAAGACAGCTCATCGGATTAGCTTGAAGCATTCCTGGACACTCTTCCAAGATGTATTACTTTGAAGGCAACTTCATCTTGCATTTCAGATTTCCAGTTCTTCTATCTTTATTTCTGTTTAAATTACTGTCTTTTAAAAATCTTACTGAAATAATTTCTCAGAGAACCCAAAGCCAACAGAAACTTTTCAAGTAACGGAAATGGGACTCATAGGAGCACCTGAAGTCTGCAGGGAGAGGTGGTATGTGAGGAAAGAGCTGGAACAGAAACCCTTTCACCCAAGGAAACAACTGTTAGTAGAATCCACAGGCGTTATCTCACAGCCCTGTGAAAGAAGATGGAATCAAACTCACATAAACTCCTAATGAAAAAAAACCCCACAAATAAGACGCTACTGATAGGCATGAACTTGAAGCATGGTTATCTGCAGAGCTAACAATAGCCTCATTTCTCAAATGAAGAGGGAATGTTTCATATTAAGACCACAGAAAAATCTGTGCAATTAGCTTCTCTGCACAGACGCTACTCAATTGAATTCAAATTAGGGAGTAACAACTCCTGTGCTTGATAGGATTCATCTACATTTGAAGTATTAAATGGAAATGTAGATGATCAAACAACGGTATGATTTTTCTGTTAAATGTATCGAAAAAACTGACTCTGAGGCTTGAATGCAAACATGGCTTTAAGCCACTTAAAGCGACATGGTACTTTTGCTCTATTTGATCACTTCTTTACCATTTTTAAAATTTCTTTTTGTGTCTTGAGAAACATACACTACTCATTCATAAGGAGAATTCCTCAAATACCAAGTTCCCTTTATTCCCAGCTTCATTGTGTGAGTGGTTTACTCAACTCCTTCCCATTCTGGATGGAGAGTGACAGCATTCACACTCCTGCTGTCTGCCCCTGTTGGTACTTGAGCACCCCATGAGCCAAGCATTAAACTCTCCCCTCCTGCTCTGCTCTCAACTTGCCAGTCTCAGAAATGGTCAAGCATCTTTCACAAGGAGGTGAGCCACTTCCATTCCTACTGACTTGACAACTCAGCCTCTTCTCACAAGATTTTGCCTTAAAATAATTCAGAGTACAGAAAGACATTATGAATGTATTTGTGCTGCAAAGTGATCTTTCTGAGACATCAGAAAGTACTTTTTAAATATTGTAAGTCTAAATCTGTACTTATGAAGTGTAGAAAAGAATAATGTTTTCCCCCTAAGTATTTGATTCTCTGTGTAAAAAATGTTGCTCCCTTTTTTAAATAGTCTTAATGGACAAATATCTTTTCCTCCTGATAAGGATTCATTGCAAACAGAACTTCCTAGTGCATTGGAGAAGATGAGAAAACAAACATGTACCAGATGTTAGTCACACTATTTAATGCGTTATTGGAAGGAGGTTGGATATTGTGGTGATGACTGCAGTGAAAAAACCTATGCAGAATAGAAACTAGCAACCAAGAAGCTTTTGAGCCAAAATGAAAACAGGATTAAATTGTCCAAATGTGAAGCTCTGGTATTCTATTTTCTTGTACATAATATGATAGGCTTCACATTATTATCCAGAATACTTCAGTGGGCCAAATTCATTCTTAGTGTAACTCCATTGACTTTAATAGAGTTGTACAAAGGCTTAGTTTGGTCTATTGTATGTCAGATGTTTTATGCATGCAGCATCATTCCTGGGAGAAGATTACTTGAGGATAAAAATGTTATCTACAATTCAAGACATGGTCCATCTTCCATTTGAGACCCAAGAGAGCAACATAAAAATGTCAACAAATTAAGAAATGGCAATCGCCTAGGAAAAGTTAAAATGCTTTTTAAAATAGTAATTTTTTCCATAGTTCCTTGAGAAACATTTTTATGATGTTGGAGGGAAAGCTGTTTTGTGGGTTTTTTTTGTTTATCCTATATTTAATTCATTTCTATCTTCATGATTAAAAAGCTTCAGTCAGCTACAGAGACTCATTAGCCTATGCTATAACAAGGATTACTGAAGTGTAATTATTATTTATTCAAATCAGTGGAAGAATTACCAAGGCTTACATTAAAGACAATAGAAGCTAATGGAGGAAGAAGCAAAGGAGGCCAGTAGTGATTTCAACTGCATATTGTCAACCACCCCAGCAGTACAAAAGTAGCCATCTAACTGACACCCTGAAATAGGGGCCTGCTGATACTGGCTTGTGAGGCATTCATTTCAACCACATTTTTAAAGACAACCTCTTTTTAAAGAAATATTCTTGGGAGAAAAACGTATGTAGGGTATGAACACTAGTATTACTAACTGGTTGACGAAAGAAAGTGCCAGGAAAAAGATATATATTTGCCTATATTCACTGGGTTTAAAATGAGGGGGTTTTGCTCATTCTCTGAAAGACTCCAGACTGCTGGATTGCTGCAAGTGCCCACAGCTTTACATCTGCAGTTTTAACCCACCACTTACTTCCAAGCTACACTTCTAGCATTCAAAAAACATTTCCAGCTGCATTTTAATTTCACTGAAAAGTTTCAACACTTCCAGAACAAAACAGTGCCCACCTGAACAGCCATTCTGCCCAAGGGCCTCCTTCTCCTTAGCCTTTTCCCTCCACATGCGCTCCAGCTAATAAACTTGTCAGGGCTGGTGCAATCTACAGGCAAATTATGGTATAGTACCATGGTTTAATTTAGACCAAGATCTTGATGTAGAGATAAACTGGATTATGCAGAACATCAGTATTAACAGCCCAGATTTGTTTTGCTCTGATCTAGAATGAAATGCTTCAAATCAGTTTAACAAAAGTGTTTTGATTCTGGTCAATCCAAAAGGATTTCAATTTTACCCAACTGGGTAAAAACAGAATTTGTGGAAACTGTCTTTGCATTTATTTTTACTTTCTGAAAATGAGGCCCATTACCACTTAGAACTTTAGATGCTAGTAATGAAAGCAGGCTGGACTTTGAGACAGCAGCCATCGAGATCTGTCACTCCCTTTCTAGTCCTCCCCTTCTCTCCGGCCTCCCAGCTACCAGGCATGTATCTCTGCTCCTCTGTTAGTCATTCCCCCAAACTCAAGGGATGTAAGGAAGGCAGGGCATGGGGAGTTGGGGGCAAAGTTATTTTCCAGCAGGTACGTCTCACCTGGACGGATGTGGGAGCCAATGATATGTGTGATTTTATCATTTTGACAATGCATGTGTCAAAATGTGCCAAGGGATAATCAGTATGTAAAATCACCTTAGAGAGATTTTCTTTTTCCTTTTGATACAGAAGAGACATGCTTGTTTTCCTCCTTTGCAGCCTCACATGCATTTCTCTACCTTCATGTTACACGCATGAGGAAGGGCACATGGACAGCCACAGTCACAGCCTGGGAAGATATCACAAAAAACCTGAGGTGCAGATGTGATTTGGGCCAGGATGCCTGAAAAAATGTTCAATGTGTGGGACCCAGAAGTCTCTTGCACTCCTGCAAATGTGAAAGGTATCACTTGCCACAGGGGTTCATGAGCTAACTACTTTTAATGAAAGCATAGCTGACACTTTTGGGCCAGTGAAACTCTTGGATGCCAGAAACACCGCTCATCTGTATAACTGCCACTAAGAGATTTGAGAGAGTAGCCCATTTGCCTTTACCTTCACAAATATGTCTATATAGTCCATTTATTGGAACTATGCAGTGTCTTCAATACTACCTTGGCAGCCCATAGTGATTTCCTTGCTCCCAGCAGCGTGTCACCTTCAGCTCAAACCTGAAGATACAGGTGATAAAAGTTAACAACCAGATGGATGATATGTATTGAAAACACAATTTCTTATTGTTAGTTTCATATAATGTGTCTGATTTTTTGTGTCTGAGCTCCAAAATGCTGCAACAAAGATGCAGTTTAGCCACATAATCTTCTTATTTGTTTTCTAAATCTTTCATTCAGATTTATGCAGATGTTCAGTCTGCAGCTATGCAAAATTTCAGATGGTTGTAGACATAGAAAACATGATCACAAGTGTTTACATAAGCAAAATCCCTCAGCAATGCTGACTTGAAAACCTGAGCTGACTGTCCCTGCTTCATCTCCGCATAGTCGGCTGATTAGCATTTGGTTTTCAACTTACCTCTTCAAAGTACAGCAAGTGTACAGCTTGGTTCTCCTCAAGCATTTATGAGTTTATACACAGTAGCTGAAATGGAACTTCAGATGTCATCACACAGATCCCATCTGTCCTTGAGCCTGCGTGTAAAAAGAAAGTGCTGATACACACTTCCACGCTCAGAAAAATGCTCCTGGGTCCTACTGGCAGACATTGCTCCATTTGGACCACTGCTGTTATAAAAGCCCCTTGGAGCAAAGACATCCTTTTTATATTTGTGTGGTACTTAGCATCGTAATGTCCCGGTCTGTGACTAGGACCCTGAGATGCAATGGGAATAGAAATAACGTCGTAATAAAAGCACTTGGAAAATTCTGCTCAGCTGGCTTTCTCTTGCAGGAATTTGGCTTTGCTCTTAATGAGGTCATGTGAAAGGAGCATTTATTTATTTATTCATTATTTTTGCACATGTACAAAAGGGTTCTGGAAGTGCACCCTCAGCACCTTTTACACAGCTACAAATTATCTTTATAAAAATAACACTAAACCAAAGTGCAGAGCAGCCACTCAAAATAAGTAGTTAAAAATATACTTGGCAAATGGAAAGCTGGAATCTCATCTCTATACCAGATTCTGCCCCCATCACAGTCCTGCTCAGGGAAAAATGAGGGTCTTTATACTGAACCCAAGAGATATGAGCTCAGATTGTGAGAACGTGATGAATTCTGGAGTCTGAAGGCCAAACATGCAAGAACTTGGGATTTCAAGTGCTTTTCTTGGCATAACAAAGACAGGGAGTATCAGTGTGTGTGAGATGCCCTATATTGCTCTTCCATGGTCCTATTGATCAATAAATTATAACTATTCTTCCAGCTATTTGTGTCTCCAATATTCTATCAAAAGAAAAGGAGAAGATCCACACTGGATATGAAATATTGAGATAATTTTTCCCATCGACAGCTTTGTATGAAAGTAAAGATACAGCATAAATTACTGGGTTTGTACTAGGTTAGAGTCTCTCCTAAGCTAGAAATGATGGCTGTCTGCTCCTGGTGCATTCCAAAGTGTTTCTTTGGATTATAGTTATATGAAAAATCTAAATACTTTATAGAACTAGTTCTGCTGAAAGTTTTAAGATCATCTTCTGGGTGATGTTCCTTGTGAACACAGCATTGTACTCTGGAAAGATGTAATACCTTAGTCATTCAGGCTGATTAGTTCTGTCAGGCACTGCAAATTAAGTGATCTTCCTTAGGAGTGGTATTTAGAGCTTGTTTTGTTTTATTTGAAGTACAAAGTACCTTTTTACCTTGTTTCTTTTTTCAAATGCATCCACATCTGTCTTATTTCCTAGTGTGATTCATCAGATGTCATAAGCTACATAGGGATGTCCTCAGTCTGGATTTCAGAGGAGATGCTCAGAAGAACAACCCAGGCAGAGCAGTTGCTGATGCCAAAGATCCTCCTGCATCCCCTCACGGTCAGCACTGGACAGCTGTGGGTACCAACAGGAGCTGGGAGCACCTCACAGTACCAAAGTGCCCACACCTGGAACCCGTTCCGGTACCAAATCAGTGTCCAGAAATGCCATTAGGTCCCATTTTAACACTAAGAAGGATGAGTCAAAAGTTTAAGGAACTGAAATGAGGTTTAGAAGATTTTATGGCTGTGTTTGCCATTCCTTCAGGATAAAAGCATATAAAGCAAAAAAAAATAAACTTTCTTCAGATATTCACAGTAACCTTAACAAAAGTGAGACAACTTAAATGCGTAATAAGTTTCTACTTGCCCTACTGAATTGTAGGGACTTGTCCTACAAGTCACTGACTATAATTTAGGGGTTTTACATCTGTAATATCATAATATAAGATGAAATTATAATAATATTGCTATTTCTCACAGTGGTGCCAAAAAGAGCATTCATTAATGTTTAGCAGGCAGAGTACATCTCTACATAGTATTCTCAATGCAAAGATGTAAAATTAAAGTCTTCAGTGTGTATAAACCAATAAAAAACTCTTCCAAAAGCCAGAATACCTCTCCTCATCCAATGGCCAAGTCACAACTGAAGTAATTTCATCTTCTTAAATGCTGTTATTTCATCTGGGCACACTGGCAGCATTTCACATCAATTAGGTACTCATTTCAGCAGCTGCACCTTACCTAAATGTATTTATATCAATGTACAGACTACTCTCACCACACTTTTACAAAATCGACTAGCTTGAGCCTTTCTGCAGCAACATGGATATTCTGTGTGATTTCTGCCAGTTCTAGAAAAGGAATTTTCTGCTGACAAGCAATTAGCTTTCTGCTGTTATTAAAATTATTCAACAGCATTTTTGCCATCTGCTACGATGTGTACTTTTCTTAAATGCAACAAAAATTGACACTTTAAGAACAGTGTGGGGGAGAAACGTTTCTACACAAGCAGGACCTACCTCAAAAAAACCCCACAAGAAACTAGGCACCCAGAATTGTAGTCTCTTTTCATATGTTGCCAAAAATGCAATGTCTTTCACAGATAATTATGTCCCCAAATGACCTTACTGATGCAAAATCTTCTATTGGACTGCTTTCCTCCATCTGGAAACCTTACAAAATGCCATAAGCTAGACCATTGTTCATTAACAATGAAAGGAAACCTGTTACTTTCTTCTTCTAGCCACAGTATTCATTTATAATAATTTGAGGGTAGGCAGGAGAATTTATGTTCTCTGGGAGATATGTATTTTATGTAGAAAGGAATTGTGGTCTAGTGAAATCTTAAAGAAATGGAGGTTAGCTGTTAGTTGGTAATTTCCTTTCTCTTTCTGAATAGTTAAGCAGTTATCTATTACAATTTAAAGATGCTTCCTTCCAGATCTTTTGGCTTCAGAATATTTATTTTTGGAAAGCTCTAGGTGAGGTTGATATGTTAATGCTTTTCCAATTAAACGGGCGTTGCTTTCATGTCATTTTTATGGTTATAAAGTTAATTGTATCTCGGTTCTCCTGTGAGTCACTCCAAGCATACTCCAGCAGGGATCACTCTTCATGTCAGCCATAGAGGTGAAAGTCCCTATTTTTAGATGAGTCTACAGGGCTCTGTAGAGCAACCAGCCTCAGCCCAGGCGCTCAGTCAGTTTCTGGCATTTACGTCACCTCCCTGGGGAGTCTGTGACCAAGTCTCATATTTAAGTGATGATTAGAAGAAACAAAGCATTAGAAAACACCGAGGATTTTTTTTAAAGTAGCTTATGCTTGTGTCTGTGTTGCCTGTGCACCACCCCTTGAAAGGCCTGGCTTCTCTGAACCTTCATTAGGTCTGTGTGACTCCTTCACAGGTAACTGACATTTCTGAAAGTACACAACAGATTTCATCAGAGCTTTTCAGAGTCATTGGTTATTCCTAGACAAGTAACCCTTTCAGGCTCAGAAGTTTGATTGTATGTCCTCAAGGCCCTTGGGTTGGCAGTGTCTTTATGTCTCTTCTGTAACAGTTAACAGGCAGCTGCCCATAAGCTAAAGTTTTCTGAACTGAAACATTGCAGTTGTACAGAAAATATATCCATAACCAACTTGGTCATCCTACAGTTCCGATGGAGTATTACACAGAAAAAGAAACCTTTGCCTCCAGACTACGGAGTTTGCATTATTCCATGGAGGGAAAAAGAATCATTTGGATTAAACAAGAGATTACATTTAACAATATCCTGCAAGATACTAATGATTATCAACCACAGAGCCTCAGGTTCAGAGCCAGCCTCTAGTCTAGATGTACTAAACACATCTGCAGCTACCAGAGGCTGCTAGGAGGCCAATCAGAGCTAAGCTAAGATAGGCAAGTTCCTAAATTGCAACTACAAAGATATTGGTTGATGCCAAGAGGAAAAAAACCACACCAAACAAAAACAAAACACAGGAGTTATGGGAAAGGAAACATGGTTGTTTATCCTCCCAAGTGCACATTTTTGTAAACAAGATTGTAAATATGAGTTTTTCTCTCTGTTCTTGTTGGCAAATGTTCCTCCCTTTCACTACAGTCTCACAAATCTTTGAACACTGATTGGTGTTGCCAGAGAACAACAGCATTATCTACAATGTCAGATGTCCCTACAACTCAATCCAATGGCAGCTGTTTAGGGATTTTGCATCCTTGTCTTGAGGTACATACATTACTATCTGTTTTAAGCATATTAAATCATTGGTGGGGATAAGAAACAAAGGGAGTTTAACATTAATGTTGCATTAAACCAGTAACATGAGATTAAATCCAACTAAACAGACTCCAAAGATCTAATAGAAGATAATTCTAGGAGGGAGATGTCTGGAAAGAAGCAGCAGTGAAAAAAAACAACCAACAAAATAGTGGCACTGAAAGCCTGTTCTGAGAGCAAACAGCCAGTTTGGGCTATTTTGTACAGTTTCCCTGCTCCTGAAAACTTGAGTTTCTGGCTGAAATGGAAATGTGAATTTTGTGCAGAATAATGAAGTAAGCATGCACCAAAAACTATTTCTCCCCATCTCACGAAGAAATCTCACGTGCCGAGGCCTAGAGCAGTGGTAGGCACTAGTAGATAAAATGTACAGCATTTCTGACACTAATTGGGCCTCTGCAAGTTCAGGCAGAATCTGGCAATCTGCAAGGCTGGAGGTTAGGAAGTCCTGGCCATCCCAATGGGGCCCAAGCATTTCTCTGCCTTAGCTGAGAAAACAGGACTTATCTCAACCTCTTTCTCACAAGCTTGCAGTGAGACCTAGACACCGACATGCAACAGAGACACTGAGCACATCCTCTCAAAGCTAGAGGCCTGATGAACCTGATAAAAATTATCTATGTGAGTGCAAGGACCAGCACGAAGCACCTGTGTGAATGTCTGAGTAATGTTGTTTCCAGATCTCGTATCTTAGAGGAAAAAAAAAAGGATGAAATGTTATGACTGACAGCTTTTCCCCAGAATAGTTCTCCAAATTGAAAAAAGTACAAACTGTAGACTAATGCAGATGAAATTGTACCTCTTGTCTTTATGATTTCTGGATATTTTCCACAGATAAATTTTTACATTCTTAAGTGTATACTATATCTGCATAATTCTCAATTGTGTGGCTGGGTCCTCATAAAGGCAGTGCTAACTTCAGCAGCCCTGAACCTCAACACCTTATTACATTGCCTTAGGGACTGTCTGGTGCAATTCACACTGATTGCATGTGCTAGGTTTGATTCTGACGTGCTGCATTGAAATGATGACAGAAAGCCACAGATATGTTCAAATACCAAGAGCTGAACTTAGCAGTGTCAGATAAGAATAGTAGTTTACAGCATTTTTACCATGGCTGAACAGAAAAAGGTGGCATGGTGTTCAACCACATCAATCTGCTTCTGCTCCAGCAGATTCCATTTTCCTTTAAGCTGACTTTTATGTCCCATTTTTTTCTATTTCACATCACCGAATCACAGAATCACATATTTCTGTTCTAGGCTTTTCAACAATACTGTCTGGTGTATTAATAAATTGGTGTTACTAGTTTCAGAATTACTTTTGGTAAAAACATATGAATAGTTACTACCATGTTTATAGTATTATTATTACATCTTAACCTTGCACGTCATTGCTAACCAAAAACAATTCTAGTAATCCAAAAACTCTAACTTAAGAACATACCGTATTTCCTTTCTAACCAACAAATATGACATTAAAACCTTGTTGGATAAGACAGTAATTTCTGTATTTGAACTTTAATCTTGACTCATTTGTGTGAAACAAGTATTTTAGACCTAAATATTCTGTGCTTGCATTGCAGCACTGGCCAAAGCGGAGGCTATAGGTTTTGCTGAGGTAAGACAGACTCCTTCATGGCTGCTCTTCTGAGCTACTGTAGGAAATAGCAACCTTAACTTTGGTGGGGCAGGGGAATGGGAGCAGCAGGAGGGGTATTTCACCAGCCATCTCAAGAATCCAACTAATGTCTAGACTTGGAACAGATAATAGTTGGAAGACATCTAGTACAGCATTTCTTCTGGGTTGGATTAAGCAATCTGTAACAGAATTAGACAGAAGTGTTGTCTAGGTAAGGTGTTTGAGCACTTAGCTGGTAAATTGTGTTGTTTTTTCAAGGATGTTACAGACTCCTTTCTCTCTTGTGGGGTTTTTGTTTTGTTTTCTTTTCTTTTCTGAGTGTGAAAAACACTTAAACACAAAAATGATACAGTATACTGTGTATAAAGCAGTATACTTCATTGTTACCATAGGAATTAAGACCTGGAAATCCGTTTTCCACCACCTTGTGGTCTATACTTCAATATTATCTGATTGAAGTAAGACAGCCTTCTCTTGAAGCAGAATGCTTACATTTGACACAGAGAGTGCCATGCCCGTAAGTCTGGTTGGTTATCATCCAGTTGTAACAGTAGAGAGATTACAAAATAGAAATATTTCTTTGCTGATGGTTGACACTTATTTGGTAGAGGTGAAAACAGATGCAAGGCAGAGGAGAACCAAGCTTTCAGGCTTTTCAGTAAAAAGCATGCCAAGTTCAACCCTGAGTAATCCTGGGGCCGTGAAGAGCCCCAAGTCTCTCTGTGCAGGTTAGATGTCTTCAAAGACCATGGGCTCCTTCTACATCCCACCTGTCAGAGCCATAAAGCCATCTCTGAATGTTCTTCATCTCACCTTCATGTTCCCAGTGAAGAAATTCCCAGTGGAGAAACAGGCATCCTCTCTTCTGCTTCTGCAATGGCTTCAGCATCTATTACAACACAGGTGAGTCTAATGCAAAGAGACACTGGAGACAATGCCAGAAAATGACTGAGCACTGGCAGAAGGTTTGTATTTAGATTTAGTTTTGCATCTATTTTTTTAGTTTTGTTTGGGATTATTTTGTGTGTGTGTGCATGACACTCCCTCAGACATGCCCCTTATCACAGAGGAAGACTGCATAATTAATTCTCACTACAATGGTCTCCCTCCATAATTAATTTATTCATTCTCTTGCTGTATAACGGTTTCTCTACTTAACTGACTTGCTTTGGTAATAGTTCTCTGCATAATTGATTCATATTGCTGCTGATTCTCCCCATTTTTATTTAATACCAGAAATGATTTGCTGTATAACTGCTTCATTGCTTAACTCATTATCTACACAATTGCTTGGTATCTTAATTGATTTACTGCTTAACTGTCTCACAAGATAATGAACAGCAAGTAACGGCCATCCACTTTTCACCTGCATTTCCCTTCCCTTCATCAGCCTCTTCTTTTCTTTACATGACAACCCAAAGCTTTCCTGACACCTGTTTTAACCCCTCAGCCCATTTCAAAATGTCACTTCTATCACCATTCCTCTGACCCTTATTCTGGTACCTCCAGCCCTCTTTAGCGTCCTTCCCTGTCCCTTTCCCAAATGCATCATACAGAGCCTGTCAAGCTTCAGCTCTGTATCCCTCATATATTCACCATACGGTCTCACTCTGGTTTGTAAACCTTTATGTTCATCCCTTCTGTCTTCCTTTCACCACTTACATTCATGTCTGTCCTCTTCATGGACAATTTTGCCTACTGACTCTTGTAATCATTCTTTCGCACATTTATGCCTGGAAGACACCCCTGGACTACTCCAGAAAGCCTATACTCTGCCTCCTCCTCAAAATCTTTCCTCACACCCACACCTGCGCTGCATACAATGCATGCTATGCCAGAGGCTACTACAGTATTACTATTCCTCATATGATAGTGGTAAACCTTTTAAAACTGCTGGCAACACACCCAGATTGCATATGCGTCTTCACACATACCACCACACTGCTCCTGGTTCTAATCCTCTTCACAACATATTATTCCCTTCTTAAAAAGTGCATGTAGGCTAGTGACCTTGCCTTGTATATTTGCACTGCTCTGCCTGAGATAGCTGGGAATAACTGTAAATAATAAATGCAATTACAGAAAAGTAAAAAGCCAATGCACAACACCCTTAGCTTCTTTTGTTCCTGTAGAGATGACCCCAAAGCTCAACTCTACTCTTCCTCTGCTCGGTTGCTTGGAAATTTGTTCTGAAATCCAGCAAATTTGTTCCAAATCTTCTGGCAGTATAAGCCAGGCCTCCAAGTAGTGATTTAAAAGCATCAGGGAACGTCCTGCCTGACTATCCCACTGCAGGACTCCTTTAGGAAAGAAGACCAGGGCTGTGAGGAAATGAAATTCTTGTTTGCAACTTACATATGATTCCCCATGCGTAAAATTGGACAATCTCCTCCCTTACTTCTGTCTTCCTGCATCTGGCAATCATGAACAGCTGCTGCTGCTCTTCTGTGCCATAAGAATCATTCCTCCTGGCTTTATTTAGTCAAAGGTGGTAAATAAATCAATATTTTGTATACAAGGTAATTCTTCAGTTGGCAGGAAGTGATATTGGTCCAAATTGTTCTCCATTGTAAGGCACTCAGTTTTGATAGCTTAAACACAGATTGTACTTATCTGTTCATTCTACAGGTAAAACATATCTGAAGAGAACACAGCAAGATTTAATATTCTAATATAAATGCTATTTCTTGTTGCTGTCAACTGTAGCACTTGAATAAATATTATATGTCCTCCTTTCAAGAAATCACCATGGGGTTATTTCTCAAACCAGTTTCCACAGAGACAGGGTCTGCTGGTGGTTTCAGCAAGGAGCTTGGTGCATGATCCCGTTTTAAGATTCCTGAAGTGGCTGTTTAGCAACTATGGGGATCAGGTCAACTGTTTTAAACCTTGGCTGGGCCCTGAGACTCTAAATTGGAGTGGCACCGAGAGCCAGCACTATTAGCAGTTGCTGCCATCTACGGGTAGAATCATTTTAGCTTCATTCCTCTGTGATTGCTTCTTCATTACAACCGATACAAGTGTTCTCATACATAAACAAATATAACACAAGAAATAACACTGTCATCATTGATTTCTCCATTGAAAAGTTAAACAAAACAACAAAGGACTTCACCTGCACATCTGCCTGAAAATGATGGGAGAAGATTTTGAACACTTAAAATTATTATCTGCTGTAGACGAGGAAAACAATGACATCACTTTATTTTCCTTCTTCAGTATGTTGGGTGCCACCTTCGCTTTAAAACCACTGGGACACACTGATATAATAGCACTGAAATTACTCCATATACACCTTACATTTGCATATTAATTTGAATGTTCTTATAGGCTTTAAAAAAAATCCTTCTAAATGGGAAAGCATTCATGCACTAGCGACTCTCATTCTTTTCTAGCCTGGGAGTTTTTTAGCTTTTCCTATTTAGCATTAAGAGCAGTTTGGGGTATTCATCACCCTTGACAGCTGCTAATTTCCCTCAACTCTCTGCAGACACTGTGTTAAAACGTTTAAAGTAACAGGACTATTTGATGCTATTTTGGCTTGCACCTGTGGTCTTTTTAGCTTTTTAAGCTCCATATCTCTTTTTTTCCCTCCTTCTTTCTACTTCCATAGTGGAAAATTAATGCAAGGGCTCAGGAGCCAGTCCCTTGCTATGATAGGTACCTGCATTGTAAAAATCCCTTTCACAAGCAAACCACATCCACCTAAAAACTGATCGCAGTTTTTGATCCCTTTCAATTCCTGTTGGAAAACTTTTCACAAGGACTGTTCTGTTCAGTAAAAACCTTTTCATTTCCAATCTACATTTATTTCTGGCCACTTTACACAAAATATTCCTTTATCATTAATGTTCTTCCACATAGACAGTGCTGCTTTTTTCTTTCTCTGCCTATTTTTACACTCCTGTTTTGTTTACAGATGGAAACAAGATCCCCTCTCAAGCTCTGTTCTGCTAAGCTAAACAAGCCAATCTCTTTTTAATCACTTGCAACAGGAAAGACTCTTCACCCCCCTTAATTATCCTGTTGACACTGGGTTGCCAGTTTGAATAAGAATTTATCTTTCCTGTATTGTAGTGACCAGAATTGTAGTTCGTATTTGAAATGACAAGATACTGAAGGGTCAATGACACTTTTCATGCAAACCCCTGAAAATATCCTACTTGATACACCTGAGGGTTACATCTGCTTTCCTTGCAGCCATAGCACATTGGTGGGTCAATGATACAACTCAGAGATCACTTTACCCTTACCTTTAGTTTTCACCTAAAAGTACAGCAGATACTGTTGTTAGTCCTTATTTTGCACTTTGCATGACTTTGCCATTTGTTACCTCGGTTTTTAAGGTCATCCGCCACTTCTTAATCCTTCTCCACAGATTTCACTGTTACAACCAAGGGGGTTATAACTCTGTAGATCAGTGAAGACTGCGTGCATGCAGGGACAAAGTTTCCAGGACACTAAGTGTGTAACCTTCAGTGCTTGTTTCATTTATAGACTCTAAGTAGGACCTAACGACTTCCATGGGGAAATGCATAGATTAAAGCCAAGCATTAAGCAACCTAGAATCATGAGATAGCAGAAAGTTGTTTGTCCTGTACTCTCCTGGCTTGTGACTACACTGCTTATGCCTCTTTGTGCAGGAATTAGTCCTCATTGCCCAGTTAGCAAAATGGAGAGCTATGAAGCTACTGCAGGCAAGTGAAGGTGCCTCCAGAGCTCAGCTAATCTACCTGCAGGTTAGTACACAACAATCTACAACACGGAGAAGGTCGAAACAGGGGATCTGGAAGATGACACTGGAAAGGGAAAAAAATGAATGACTTCATCTCTGACACAAAGACAAAGTCAGTTGTGCCAGGACATCTCTGTAACTAGCTGTGGTGACTTTGCTTCCCTTAAAGATGAAAATGGGCACTGATAGCCAGCATGTGTCAGTGTACTTGACCCTGAATAGGCTGACTGTAGTTGCAATCACAGCCTCCATCTGTACAGCACTTCTTGCATACATCATCTGCCATCTCATCCAAGCGCAGAAATCAACTGCAAAATGCGAACCAGCAGATGATATAAAAGGAGACATTTCAGTAGTCAAAATTTTGCCTTTCAATTGCCATAGCAAGTGCAGAGCTTTGAAAGGGATCATTGAAGAAAGAGAACCAAAGAAAATACACTGCACCAATTTCTGAATCATCTACAGATGAAAAGATAACTGCTTGCAGACTCATGAAGGTCAGGAATTACGGCCAGGCTAATGCCAGGCAGTGTGGATACAACAGCTAAGCAGATGCAATGCACATTAGGCAAGTTTCTGGTTTTACTTCCAATGAAAACAAACACAGCAGTGCAGGTGAGCCCGCCAACATCCCTGAACTCCTACAGCACAAGTGGTTTGAGAAACAGCTATTCACGTAGGATTAGTCTGTGAGTATAATAGTATCTTTCTAATACACTGAAGTAGCATATCTAGTTTATTTTGTAGCAACACTGACAGCTTCTACCATCGTTAAAACACCACAGCAGCTGGCAGGAATCACTGCTACAGACGCTGGCCATCTCAGCTGGTGTAACGAGTTGTGCTGCTACAGCACTGCTACCTACCACAGCAGTTCAGCTATCTTTGCATTTATATAGATACATCTAGATGACTCCATCTTCGTATTGATCGATTGTAATTATTGATTCTGGCAAGAAGCAGGTGCTGTGGTTTTTTGCGAACACATACACAGAAGACAAAATAAGACTGGCTCTGAAGTAAGGGCATCCTGGAGCTAATGACAGTGGGCCAAACCAATTTCGTCTCACAGTAATTCTCTACAGATATTAGGTGTTTAGAAACAGAGCACAAAAAGCATGTCCGTATCTCCAGCAGAAGCATGAGCAGAGCAGACTACCTACCCTAATGGTTACGGCAATTGTTTAATGATTAAAAGCCCCAGACCCTCAGACCCACCGAGCTGTCTAATCCTCCCAATTCCTTGGTCAGTAACTCTGAAACCCCGGTTCCTTGCAGTCCCATCAGAGAATACCGAGGTTTGTCTGAAAAGCACTTTACTAAACGTCTGCCTTCGCCCAGAAGGAAGAAAAACGTTACTCAGGGAGGGGGGCGGAGGTCGGGCAGGAGGCACCGGCCCGTGCCCGTCCAGTGACACCAAGACAAACCTCCTCGACCCCAAAACACTCTCTTTTTTCACATAAATAAAGGACGGGAGGGCACCGGGTGAGTCTCCACAGG